>NW_020863435.1:0-19485 GCF_003713205.1 Coffea eugenioides | reverse complement strand
AATGAGGTTCCGAACACATATTCAACAACAAAGCCAATACATTAACCATCGATAATCAATAATTAAAGAAACATTTACAATGGAAAGCGATAATAACACATACATTAAAAGGATACGGGGTCACAAGGAGCCATTTGTTCGTTCGTTCGTTCTCCTGTCATTCCCCTTATTCCTCCAATCATTTGGAAATGCATTTTTGTAAGTAAAACCCTCGTTCGATCGTTCATTTCATTCACCCCCTCCTGGACGTTGGCCAGGCTCCACCAACCTACAAGGTAATATTCGAGTATACCAACGTTCACACCCAGGGTCACCATATCGCCCGACCGAGTCCGCTTCTGGCTCGAGTCGATCGGTAACGAAGGGCAGGGCCCAGTTCAGCCAAATCGTTGAAAATTTCACGTTTCATTTAGGTCGAGCCGATAAAGTACACGCTCGCCTAGAAAATTCGTTTTGGAAATCATTGGAAACACTTAACACATTATCAAACAATAACAACAAGTCATGAAGTCAAGGAGAATATAACAAACAAGGAACACTCACCTATTTACGCAAAACAACGTGCAAAATATTCTTCCGGATATTATCCTTAGTCACCGAGAAAACCTAAGATTAAACGATAAAGAATATTGCAGCTCATCTAGCACAAACAATTAGGTGAAATCAAAGAAACTCAACAATTGATGAGTAGAACGTATAAAAAGACTTCAAAGTGAAACGAGGACATTTGGACCCGCGGACAAGAATAATTAGGGTTTCGTAGACCAAACGTAAAACCAAACTAAAGACAAGTCGGAATCCAACTAGATAGGCTAAGAAATACTGTTTTCGGAATCGTTTATATGGTTCAAAATCAGCTCATATTCAAATAGATATTATACACTAAAGGTCTTAATGAAATTCATGAACAAAAGGAGGTCAAAATACCCAGGAAAACCCTAAACCGCTCCTCTTTATTTGGGTAAGAGTAAGTACACATTTGGAGTTTCCAATTGAAGAAGGATCATGTTTTAAGATGGAAAACGGTCATAGTATTTGCCAAACGAAGAATATACAAGTTCAAATAGAAACTTAGCCCTCGAGCGAAAATTTGGGCAGCACGCCCTTTGTATTTACCTATTTCCCAGCCATTTGTGGCTTCATTGTTTTCCTCAATCAATCCCAACATTACACACAACATAAATAGCCACTCAATAGGCTCAATGTCATATGATTACCAAATCAAGCTAGGACATGTGCGGAAATGACGGTTAGGTTGGAAAACAAAAGGCAGATTTGCTGTTGCTTAGCGGAACTAACACAACTGAAGCGACACTAGTCGGATTGAGATGCAATTAACACCGTTTCGAAGCTAAGAGAAAGGGCTACAATGTTGAAGAAGGCCACTCAGTCCAGTTTGCAATGTATCTAGGTCAAATTTACCAAAACAACCCCAGATTTTCCAGTTCGCAGTTCAACTAGCAGTCCTGATTCATTCAATCATATCTTAGCACATACAACTCCAATTCAAGTGATTCCATAGCCATCCGAAAGCTAAGATACCAGGCTAAATTTCTTAAGAAGACATCGACAACCAAATCAGTAGTATTCCTGGTCAAACTAACCAATTACAGAAGCGGATTATCAGTTTCAGACAGAAACAGGGCAGCAGGGGTATTTCGGTCTTTTGATAGGTTACGTTGCTCCGATTGGGCTGAAATTTTGCAGACAACTATAAAACATCATTCTCTACAACTTTCATGTTTTACCCCAAGGCTAATTCAGCCTCTAACTAAGGAAAACAGTACCGGGCAGAAAGGGGTTAATTGAAACCCTAAGTCCGAAATTTCCTTTCAAAGCGGAAATTTTCCGCAAATAGCCACAATTTACGCACTATGGCTTCATTCTAGACCATTACCAACCATCATCCATGGCCACATAATAATAAACATAGAAAAACAGAAAAATCATGAATAAATAGAAAAATTCACCAATCTCAACCAAAATCATGAAATATCACCTAAAACTAGCTCTTTAACTGACACAAGCCACTAATTGAACATCATTACGAAGAAAAGAGGAGTTCCTTAGCTACTTACCTTATCAACTCAAGAAAGGAGACCACTTAGCACCTTAGCCTTCCAAACCACTTCACTAATCACCTCACAATCACTAAACTAAGGGTTTTTATGGAGAAAATTCAAGATTAAACGGTTGAACTTGAAGATTGAAGCAAGATTTTAGAACAAGGAAGTTCAGAGAGTTTTCTTCTTTTTCCTCTGAAGAGATCCGGCAAGAAGCTTTGAAAATAAAGATGATATTTGGTTCAAATTTTTGATTTAATGGTAAAGTAAGAAAAATTGGTCAAAGGTCCAAAGGTTAATTACTAAGGTGACATGTTCACTTTCCATTAATGCATTGGCCTATCCTTTTGGTCCCTTCGCACACCAACTCATTTAGTAACTCTAGTTATCTCTTAACAAACCTGCTTAAAATAAACCCGTGTATCCAA
The DNA here is from genome assembly GCF_003713205.1 of Coffea eugenioides. Classification (NCBI taxonomy): domain Eukaryota; kingdom Viridiplantae; phylum Streptophyta; class Magnoliopsida; order Gentianales; family Rubiaceae; genus Coffea; species Coffea eugenioides. The sequence goes on along the minus strand of NW_020863435.1, from coordinate 16,994 downwards.
ACTTAACCTAACTGGCCCGAATTTTCCGAACTTTCCGCACTAGCGGGTCCCACAAATCCGGTTATACGCTCTTAATTTCTCAAAAAACTAACCGATACTAGAAAAATCATGAAAAACTATATTTACTCATACAAATTACCTAGAAATTTTCCTAATAAAGGAAAATGCAGAATCACATGCAAAATAATTAACATAAAAACCTAGGAAATTAAGAAAATGTTACGGGGTTTTCTCACACCCTCTTTCCTTAAAGAATTTCGGCCTTCGAAATTTTTTACCTTCAGATGCTCAGGAGTTTGTTGGGTTGTCGTACCAGCACTATACCCTGCCGGTTAACTTTTGTTTCGGTTCCCTACTTTCATTTCGCTTGTTTTTTGATTTAGTGCCCTCCAGTTGCTGGGTACTACTTTCACGTGACTGTTTCCTCGGACAGTTGCTAACCTGGTGGTCACCACTTCCGGCCTTTCCTCCAACAATCACTCTCAGTGTGATTGGCCTTTCCACAGTAGCCACAAGTCAAGGAAGAAGCCACTTGTTGGCTTTTTTGAAAAATCTCCCCTTGGCCTACTTGACTTCCTTTTGTAGATCGTTCATCTAACGCCCCTATTGTCCATGGTGGGTGGGACAAAAAGTTCACTTTCTGCACTTTGGAAAGGACTATCGATTCACTTGGTTTTTCAGTCACACTACCAGGTGTACCCCTTTTCCGATTTTGGGAGGCTTTTATCTGTGCTTTTGCATTCTCCATTCGTTGGGCTTTCTCAAGGGCCTCCGTAAACGTATTCACTTGAACCGCTGCTAGTGCTTCTTGAATTCCCAGATTCAATCCCTGTATAAATCGTCTTACCCTTCTCGGTTCCGTGGCCACTAATTCGGAAGCAAACTTGGATAGTTTGGTAAACTTCGTTTCATATTCGGCCACACTTAAGGTTCCCTGGCGTAGTCCAATAAACTCATCCTCCCTCCTTTCTTGGACTAAAGGTGGGAGATACTTTTCATTAAATTCCCTTAGGAAGTTAGCCCATGTCCATACAGTTTGTTCTCTTTCCCACTTTGCCTTAATCACGTTCCACCATGCTCGGGCCGGTCCTTCAAATTGAAATACCGCAAAGTTCACTTGCCTTTGTTCGGTATAGTTCAAAGCTGCAAAGATGTTGATCATGGTCTCCAGCCACTGTTCGGCTACATCCGGATCAGACCCTCCAAGGAATTTCGGAGAAGCAAACTTCTGAAACCTCTCAAGAGCCCGATCTTCTCCTATTTCAGGGTTCGGAGGTTGATTCACAGGTATTTGACCTTGTTGGTCCACCAACCTTGCTAAGATGTTTGTCATTTGTTGAATTGCCGTCGCCATTTGGTCCCCGGCTTCAACTCTCGGTCCTTGCTCTTGTGCAGCTGTTGTTTCCCTTTCCTCTCTTGGCTCTTGAGCTCGTTTATTCCCACGGCCACGTTCACGTCCATGACTACGTCTCCCGTCCATATATATGTTTTCCTTCTCTCTTTTCTTTTCTTTCCCCCCCCAAAAAGGTAATTTAGTAAATAAACACAGTAAAATGACTAAAGTAACAAATTCCAGCATACCAAATACACAATTAAACATATACACACATAACACACCATATATCAAGAAGACAGATGATCAAATACACAAAGGCATGTCAAATTAGACAGATAATCATATGCACAAATACACCAACTAACGTCATGTGTAACAATAATATAAGGGCAAATCAAAAGAAAAGGCGATATCGTCCTAGTTTCAGCTGAATAACCCCGTCCAGTCTCTCACGTCACTACTATCCAAACTAGATATCCATTGACCTCTTGTGCTCATTCTAGCCAGACAAAGCCTGTTCATGTTCTCAAAATGCAAGTCTCAAGTACCTAGTAGCTAGCATCGCCTCAACTCTGGAGTACTCGGGCACGAGAATCCGAAATAAGATAATTCACATCTCGAGCTGGCCAGTCCCAAGAGTAAACTATCTACAATCGAAATTCCCACCTGACGTACCTATCTATGGTCGTCAAATGTCATAAGAACATTTAAGGCCTATAACAATTCACAATTCATAGCTTATGCTCGAACGAGCACTTAATCCTTCATACCTATTCACCACTCAGTCCAGGCGCACTCCGCGCAGAGACCACGTGAAGCAGGCTCTGATACCACCTGTGACAGCCCCACCTCCCCCTAAGGCGAACCAGAGGGTTCGGCGGACCGCCTGCCCAGCTCTCGCCGGGACTCAGTCGAACCTCAATCAAATCCGAAATAAAACCAAAAGATCAAACGAAATAACAATCCAAAACTTAAAGCAAAACTTATATACATTTCTATCTCAAAAGGAAGTACAAATATCGAATATACAAAGGTTCTCAATTAGTCATACATCCAGCCCGTGCCAAGCACTAGGGCGAGAACCATTACAAAACAAAAACTAGACTAGGCTAACCTACACTGGGCTCTCGTCCTTGCTCGCATCCCCCTGTTAAGGAAAACAAAACTAAAGGGGTGAGCTAAAAGCTCAATGAGGTTCCGAACACATATTCAACAACAAAGCCAATACATTAACCATCGATAATCAATAATTAAAGAAACATTTACAATGGAAAGCGATAATAACACATACATTAAAAGGATACGGGGTCACAAGGAGCCATTTGTTCGTTCGTTCGTTCTCCTGTCATTCCCCTTATTCCTCCAATCATTTGGAAATGCATTTTTGTAAGTAAAACCCTCGTTCGATCGTTCATTTCATTCACCCCCTCCTGGACGTTGGCCAGGCTCCACCAACCTACAAGGTAATATTCGAGTATACCAACGTTCACACCCAGGGTCACCATATCGCCCGACCGAGTCCGCTTCTGGCTCGAGTCGATCGGTAACGAAGGGCAGGGCCCAGTTCAGCCAAATCGTTGAAAATTTCACGTTTCATTTAGGTCGAGCCGATAAAGTACACGCTCGCCTAGAAAATTCGTTTTGGAAATCATTGGAAACACTTAACACATTATCAAACAATAACAACAAGTCATGAAGTCAAGGAGAATATAACAAACAAGGAACACTCACCTATTTACGCAAAACAACGTGCAAAATATTCTTCCGGATATTATCCTTAGTCACCGAGAAAACCTAAGATTAAACGAGAAAGAATATTGCAGCTCATCTAGCACAAACAATTAGGTGAAATCAAAGAAACTCAACAATTGATGAGTAGAACGTATAAAAAGACTTCAAAGTGAAACGAGGACATTTGGACCCGCGGACAAGAATAATTAGGGTTTCGTAGACCAAACGTAAAACCAAACTAAAGACAAGTCGGAATCCAACTAGATAGGCTAAGAAATACTGTTTTCGGAATCGTTTATATGGTTCAAAATCAGCTCGTATTCAAATAGATATTATACACTAAAGGTCTTAATGAAATTCATGAACAAAAGGAGGTCAAAATACCCAGGAAAACCCTAAACCGCTCCTCTTTATTTGGGTAAGAGTAAGTACACATTTGGAGTTTCCAATTGAAGAAGGATCATGTTTTAAGATGGAAAACGGTCATAGTATTTGCCAAACGAAGAATATACAAGTTCAAATAGAAACTTAGCCCTCGAGCGAAAATTTGGGCAGCACGCCCTTTGTATTTACCTATTTCCCAGCCATTTGTGGCTTCATTGTTTTCCTCAATCAATCCCAACATTACACACAACATAAATAGCCACTCAATAGGCTCAATGTCATATGATTACCAAATCAAGCTAGGACATGTGCGGAAATGACGGTTAGGTTGGAAAACAAAAGGCAGATTTGCTGTTGCTTAGCGGAACTAACACAACTGAAGCGACACTAGTCGGATTGAGATGCAATTAACACCGTTTCGAAGCTAAGAGAAAGGGCTACAATGTTGAAGAAGGCCACTCAGTCCAGTTTGCAATGTATCTAGGTCAAATTTACCAAAACAACCCCAGATTTTCCAGTTCGCAGTTCAACTAGCAGTCCTGATTCATTCAATCATATCTTAGCACATACAACTCCAATTCAAGTGATTCCATAGCCATCCGAAAGCTAAGATACCAGGCTAAATTTCTTAAGAAGACATCGACAACCAAATCAGTAGTATTCCTGGTCAAACTAACCAATTACAGAAGCGGATTATCAGTTTCAGACAGAAACAGGGCAGCAGGGGTATTTCGGTCTTTTGATAGGTTACGTTGCTCCGATTGGGCTGAAATTTTGCAGACAACTATAAAACATCATTCTCTACAACTTTCATGTTTTACCCCAAGGCTAATTCAGCCTCTAACTAAGGAAAACAGTACCGGGCAGAAAGGGGTTAATTGAAACCCTAAGTCCGAAATTTCCTTTCAAAGCGGAAATTTTCCGCAAATAGCCACAATTTACGCACTATGGCTTCATTCTAGACCATTACCAACCATCATCCATGGCCACATAATAATAAACATAGAAAAACAGAAAAATCATGAATAAATAGAAAAATTCACCAATCTCAACCAAAATCATGAAATATCACCTAAAACTAGCTCTTTAACTGACACAAGCCACTAATTGAACATCATTACGAAGAAAAGAGGAGTTCCTTAGCTACTTACCTTATCAACTCAAGAAAGGAGACCACTTAGCACCTTAGCCTTCCAAACCACTTCACTAATCACCTCACAATCACTAAACTAAGGGTTTTTATGGAGAAAATTCAAGATTAAACGGTTGAACTTGAAGATTGAGCAAGATTAGAACCAAGGAAGTTGAGAGAGTTTTCTTCTTTTCCTCTTGAAGAGATCCGGCCAAGAAGCTTGAAAATAAAGATGATATTTGGTCAATTTTTGATTTAATTGGTAAAGTAAGAAATTGGTCAAAGTCCAAAGGTTAATTACTAAGTGACACTTGTCACTTTCATTAAATGCATGGCTATCCTTTTGTCCCTCGCACACCAACTCATTTAGTAACCTCTAGTTATCTCTTAACACCTGTTAAAATAAACCCGGTATCCAAAACTTAACCTAACTGGCCGAATTTTTCCGAACTTTCCGCACTAGCGGGTCCCACATCCGGTATACGCTCTTAATTTCTCAAAAACTAACCGATACTAGAAAAATCATCGAAAAACTATATTTACTCATACAAATTACCTAGAAAATTTTCCTAATAAAGAAAATGCAGAATCACATGCAAATAATTAACATAAAACCTAGGAAATAAGAAAATGTACGGGTTCTCACACCCTCTTCCCCTTAAAAGAATTCGCCTTCGAAATTTTTACCTTCAGATGGCTCAGGAGTTTGTTGGTTGTCTACAGCATATACCCTTGTCGGTACTTTTGTTCGGTTCCCTCTTTCATTCGCTTGTTTTGATTTAGTGCCCTCCAGTTGCTGGGTACTACTTTCACGTGACTGTTTCCTCGGACAGTTGCTAACCTGGTGGTCACCACTTCCGCAAATCAAACACTTCCGGCCTTTCCTCCAACAATCACTCTCAGTGTGATTGGCCTTTTCACAGTAGCCACAAGTCAAGGAAGAAGCCACTTGTTGGCTTTTTTGAAAAATCTCCCCATGGCCTACTTGACTTCCTTTTGTAGATCGTTCATCTAACGCCCCTATTGTCCATGGTGGGTGGGACAAAAAGTTCACTTTCTGCACTTTGGAAAGGACTATCGATTCACTTGGTTTTTCAGTCACACTACCAGGTGTACCCCTTTTCCGATTTTGGGAGGCTTTTATCTGTGCTTTTGCATTCTCCATTCGTTGGGCTTTCTCAAGGGCCTCCGTAAACGTATTCACTTGAACCGCTGCTAGTGCTTCTTGAATTCCCAGATTCAATCCCTGTATAAATCGTCTTACCCTTCTCGGTTCCGTGGCCACTAATTCGGAAGCAAACTTGGATAGTTTGGTAAACTTCGTTTCATATTCGGCCACACTTAAGGTTCCCTGGCGTATTCCAATAAACTCATCCTCCCTCCTTTCTTGGACTAAAGGTGGGAGATACTTTTCATTAAATTCCCTTAGGAAGTTAGCCCATGTCCATACAGTTTGTTCTCTTTCCCACTTTGCCTTAATCACGTTCCACCATGCTCGGGCCGGTCCTTCAAATTGAAATACCGCAAAGTTCACTTGCCTTTGTTCGGTATAGTTCAAAGCTGCAAAGATGTTGATCATGGTCTCCAGCCACTGTTCGGCTACATCCGGATCAGACCCTCCAAGGAATTTCGGAGAAGCAAACTTCTGAAACCTCTCAAGAGCCCGATCTTCTCCTATTTCAGGGTTCGGAGGTTGATTCACAGGTATTTGACCTTGTTGGTCCACCAACCTTGCTAAGATGTTTGTCATTTGTTGAATTGCCGTCGCCATTTGGTCCCCGGCTTCAACTCTCGGTCCTTGCTCTTGTGCAGCTGTTGTTTCCCTTTCCTCTCTTGGCTCTTGAGCTCGTTTATTCCCACGGCCACGTTCACGTCCATGACTACGTCTCCCGTCCATATATATGTTTTCCTTCTCTCTTTTCTTTTCTTTCCCCCCCCAAAATGGTAATTTAGTAAATAAACACAGTAAAATGACTAAAGTAACAAATTCCAGCATACCAAATACACAATTAAACATATACACACATAACACACCATATATCAAGAAGACAGATGATCAAATACACAAAGGCATGTCAAATTAGACAGATAATCATATGCACAAATACACCAACTAACGTCATGTGTAACAATAATATAAGGGCAAATCAAAAGAAAAGGCGATATCGTCCTAGTTTCAGCTGAATAACCCCGTCCAGTCTCTCACGTCACTACTATCCAAACTAGATATCCATTGACCTCTTGTGCTCATTCTAGCCAGACAAAGCCTGTTCATGTTCTCAAAATGCAAGTCTCAAGTACCTAGTAGCTAGCATCGCCTCAACTCTGGAGTACTCGGGCACGAGAATCCGAAATAAGATAATTCACATCTCGAGCTGGCCAGTCCCAAGAGTAAACTATCTACAATCGAAATTCCCACCTGACGTACCTATCTATGGTCGTCAAATGTCATAAGAACATTTAAGGCCTATAACAATTCACAATTCATAGCTTATGCTCGAACGAGCACTTAATCCTTCATACCTATTCACCACTCAGTCCAGGCGCACTCCGCGCAGAGACCACGTGAAGCAGGCTCTGATACCACCTGTGACAGCCCCACCTCCCCCTAAGGCGAACCAGAGGGTTCGGCGGACCGCCTGCCCAGCTCTCGCCGGGACTCAGTCGAACCTCAATCAAATCCGAAATAAAACCAAAAGATCAAACGAAATAACAATCCAAAACTTAAAGCAAAACTTATATACATTTCTATCTCAAAAGGAAGTACAAATATCGAATATACAAAGGTTCTCAATTAGTCATACATCCAGCCCGTGCCAAGCACTAGGGCGAGAACCATTACAAAACAAAAACTAGACTAGGCTAACCTACACTGGGCTCTCGTCCTTGCTCGCATCCCCCTGTTAAGGAAAACAAAACTAAAGGGGTGAGCTAAAAGCTCAATGAGGTTCCGAACACATATTCAACAACAAAGCCAATACATTAACCATCGATAATCAATAATTAAAGAAACATTTACAATGGAAAGCGATAATAACACATACATTAAAAGGATACGGGGTCACAAGGAGCCATTTGTTCGTTCGTTCGTTCTCCTGTCATTCCCCTTATTCCTCCAATCATTTGGAAATGCATTTTTGTAAGTAAAACCCTCGTTCGATCGTTCATTTCATTCACCCCCTCCTGGACGTTGGCCAGGCTCCACCAACCTACAAGGTAATATTCGAGTATACCAACGTTCACACCCAGGGTCACCATATCGCCCGACCGAGTCCGCTTCTGGCTCGAGTCGATCGGTAACGAAGGGCAGGGCCCAGTTCAGCCAAATCGTTGAAAATTTCACGTTTCATTTAGGTCGAGCCGATAAAGTACACGCTCGCCTAGAAAATTCGTTTTGGAAATCATTGGAAACACTTAACACATTATCAAACAATAACAACAAGTCATGAAGTCAAGGAGAATATAACAAACAAGGAACACTCACCTATTTACGCAAAACAACGTGCAAAATATTCTTCCGGATATTATCCTTAGTCACCGAGAAAACCTAAGATTAAACGAGAAAGAATATTGCAGCTCATCTAGCACAAACAATTAGGTGAAATCAAAGAAACTCAACAATTGATGAGTAGAACGTATAAAAAGACTTCAAAGTGAAACGAGGACATTTGGACCCGCGGACAAGAATAATTAGGGTTTCGTAGACCAAACGTAAAACCAAACTAAAGACAAGTCGGAATCCAACTAGATAGGCTAAGAAATACTGTTTTCGGAATCGTTTATATGGTTCAAAATCAGCTCGTATTCAAATAGATATTATACACTAAAGGTCTTAATGAAATTCATGAACAAAAGGAGGTCAAAATACCCAGGAAAACCCTAAACCGCTCCTCTTTATTTGGGTAAGAGTAAGTACACATTTGGAGTTTCCAATTGAAGAAGGATCATGTTTTAAGATGGAAAACGGTCATAGTATTTGCCAAACGAAGAATATACAAGTTCAAATAGAAACTTAGCCCTCGAGCGAAAATTTGGGCAGCACGCCCTTTGTATTTACCTATTTCCCAGCCATTTGTGGCTTCATTGTTTTCCTCAATCAATCCCAACATTACACACAACATAAATAGCCACTCAATAGGCTCAATGTCATATGATTACCAAATCAAGCTAGGACATGTGCGGAAATGACGGTTAGGTTGGAAAACAAAAGGCAGATTTGCTGTTGCTTAGCGGAACTAACACAACTGAAGCGACACTAGTCGGATTGAGATGCAATTAACACCGTTTCGAAGCTAAGAGAAAGGGCTACAATGTTGAAGAAGGCCACTCAGTCCAGTTTGCAATGTATCTAGGTCAAATTTACCAAAACAACCCCAGATTTTCCAGTTCGCAGTTCAACTAGCAGTCCTGATTCATTCAATCATATCTTAGCACATACAACTCCAATTCAAGTGATTCCATAGCCATCCGAAAGCTAAGATACCAGGCTAAATTTCTTAAGAAGACATCGACAACCAAATCAGTAGTATTCCTGGTCAAACTAACCAATTACAGAAGCGGATTATCAGTTTCAGACAGAAACAGGGCAGCAGGGGTATTTCGGTCTTTTGATAGGTTACGTTGCTCCGATTGGGCTGAAATTTTGCAGACAACTATAAAACATCATTCTCTACAACTTTCATGTTTTACCCCAAGGCTAATTCAGCCTCTAACTAAGGAAAACAGTACCGGGCAGAAAGGGGTTAATTGAAACCCTAAGTCCGAAATTTCCTTTCAAAGCGGAAATTTTCCGCAAATAGCCACAATTTACGCACTATGGCTTCATTCTAGACCATTACCAACCATCATCCATGGCCACATAATAATAAACATAGAAAAACAGAAAAATCATGAATAAATAGAAAAATTCACCAATCTCAACCAAAATCATGAAATATCACCTAAAACTAGCTCTTTAACTGACACAAGCCACTAATTGAACATCATTACGAAGAAAAGAGGAGTTCCTTAGCTACTTACCTTATCAACTCAAGAAAGGAGACCACTTAGCACCTTAGCCTTCCAAACCACTTCACTAATCACCTCACAATCACTAAACTAAGGGTTTTTATGGAGAAAATTCAAGATTAAACGGTTGAACTTGAAGATTGAGCAAGATTAGAACCAAGGAAGTTGAGAGAGTTTTCTTCTTTTCCTCTTGAAGAGATCCGGCCAAGAAGCTTGAAAATAAAGATGATATTTGGTCAATTTTTGATTTAATTGGTAAAGTAAGAAATTGGTCAAAGTCCAAAGGTTAATTACTAAGTGACACTTGTCACTTTCATTAAATGCATGGCTATCCTTTTGTCCCTCGCACACCAACTCATTTAGTAACCTCTAGTTATCTCTTAACACCTGTTAAAATAAACCCGGTATCCAAAACTTAACCTAACTGGCCGAATTTTTCCGAACTTTCCGCACTAGCGGGTCCCACATCCGGTATACGCTCTTAATTTCTCAAAAGCTAACCGATACTAGAAAAATCATCGAAAAACTATATTTACTCATACAAATTACCTAGAAAATTTTCCTAATAAAGAAAATGCAGAATCACATGCAAATAATTAACATAAAACCTAGGAAATAAGAAAATGTACGGGTTCTCACACCCTCTTTCCCTTAAAAGAATTCGCCTTCGAAATTTTTACCTTCAGATGGCTCAGGAGTTTGTTGGTTGTCTACAGCATATACCCTTGCCGGTACTTTTGTTCGGTTCCCTCTTTCATTCGCTTGTTTTGATTTAGTGCCCTCCAGTTGCTGGGTACTACTTTCACGTGACTGTTTCCTCGGACAGTTGCTAACCTGGTGGTCACCACTTCCGCAAATCAAACACTTCCGGCCTTTCCTCCAACAATCACTCTCAGTGTGATTGGCCTTTTCACAGTAGCCACAAGTCAAGGAAGAAGCCACTTGTTGGCTTTTTTGAAAAATCTCCCCATGGCCTACTTGACTTCCTTTTGTAGATCGTTCATCTAACGCCCCTATTGTCCATGGTGGGTGGGACAAAAAGTTCACTTTCTGCACTTTGGAAAGGACTATCGATTCACTTGGTTTTTCAGTCACACTACCAGGTGTACCCCTTTTCCGATTTTGGGAGGCTTTTATCTGTGCTTTTGCATTCTCCATTCGTTGGGCTTTCTCAAGGGCCTCCGTAAACGTATTCACTTGAACCGCTGCTAGTGCTTCTTGAATTCCCAGATTCAATCCCTGTATAAATCGTCTTACCCTTCTCGGTTCCGTGGCCACTAATTCGGAAGCAAACTTGGATAGTTTGGTAAACTTCGTTTCATATTCGGCCACACTTAAGGTTCCCTGGCGTATTCCAATAAACTCATCCTCCCTCCTTTCTTGGACTAAAGGTGGGAGATACTTTTCATTAAATTCCCTTAGGAAGTTAGCCCATGTCCATACAGTTTGTTCTCTTTCCCACTTTGCCTTAATCACGTTCCACCATGCTCGGGCCGGTCCTTCAAATTGAAATACCGCAAAGTTCACTTGCCTTTGTTCGGTATAGTTCAAAGCTGCAAAGATGTTGATCATGGTCTCCAGCCACTGTTCGGCTACATCCGGATCAGACCCTCCAAGGAATTTCGGAGAAGCAAACTTCTGAAACCTCTCAAGAGCCCGATCTTCTCCTATTTCAGGGTTCGGAGGTTGATTCACAGGTATTTGACCTTGTTGGTCCACCAACCTTGCTAAGATGTTTGTCATTTGTTGAATTGCCGTCGCCATTTGGTCCCCGGCTTCAACTCTCGGTCCTTGCTCTTGTGCAGCTGTTGTTTCCCTTTCCTCTCTTGGCTCTTGAGCTCGTTTATTCCCACGGCCACGTTCACGTCCATGACTACGTCTCCCGTCCATATATATGTTTTCCTTCTCTCTTTTCTTTTCTTTCCCCCCCCAAAATGGTAATTTAGTAAATAAACACAGTAAAATGACTAAAGTAACAAATTCCAGCATACCAAATACACAATTAAACATATACACACATAACACACCATATATCAAGAAGACAGATGATCAAATACACAAAGGCATGTCAAATTAGACAGATAATCATATGCACAAATACACCAACTAACGTCATGTGTAACAATAATATAAGGGCAAATCAAAAGAAAAGGCGATATCGTCCTAGTTTCAGCTGAATAACCCCGTCCAGTCTCTCACGTCACTACTATCCAAACTAGATATCCATTGACCTCTTGTGCTCATTCTAGCCAGACAAAGCCTGTTCATGTTCTCAAAATGCAAGTCTCAAGTACCTAGTAGCTAGCATCGCCTCAACTCTGGAGTACTCGGGCACGAGAATCCGAAATAAGATAATTCACATCTCGAGCTGGCCAGTCCCAAGAGTAAACTATCTACAATCGAAATTCCCACCTGACGTACCTATCTATGGTCGTCAAATGTCATAAGAACATTTAAGGCCTATAACAATTCACAATTCATAGCTTATGCTCGAACGAGCACTTAATCCTTCATACCTATTCACCACTCAGTCCAGGCGCACTCCGCGCAGAGACCACGTGAAGCAGGCTCTGATACCACCTGTGACAGCCCCACCTCCCCCTAAGGCGAACCAGAGGGTTCGGCGGACCGCCTGCCCAGCTCTCGCCGGGACTCAGTCGAACCTCAATCAAATCCGAAATAAAACCAAAAGATCAAACGAAATAACAATCCAAAACTTAAAGCAAAACTTATATACATTTCTATCTCAAAAGGAAGTACAAATATCGAATATACAAAGGTTCTCAATTAGTCATACATCCAGCCCGTGCCAAGCACTAGGGCGAGAACCATTACAAAACAAAAACTAGACTAGGCTAACCTACACTGGGCTCTCGTCCTTGCTCGCATCCCCCTGTTAAGGAAAACAAAACTAAAGGAGTGAGCTAAAAGCTCAATGAGGTTCCGAACACATATTCAACAACAAAGCCAATACATTAACCATCGATAATCAATAATTAAAGAAACATTTACAATGGAAAGCGATAATAACACATACATTAAAAGGATACGGGCTCACAAGGAGCCATTTGTTCGTTCGTTCGTTCTCCTGTCATTCCCCTTATTCCTCCAATCATTTGGAAATGCATTTTTGTAAGTAAAACCCTCGTTCGATCGTTCATTTCATTCACCCCCTCCTGGACGTTGGCCAGGCTCCACCAACCTACAAGGTAATATTCGAGTATACCAACGTTCACACCCAGGGTCACCATATCGCCCGACCGAGTCCGCTTCTGGCTCGAGTCGATCGGTAACGAAGGGCAGGGCCCAGTTCAGCCAAATCGTTGAAAATTTCACGTTTCATTTAGGTCGAGCCGATAAAGTACACGCTCGCCTAGAAAATTCGTTTTGGAAATCATTGGAAACACTTAACACATTATCAAACAATAACAACAAGTCATGAAGTCAAGGAGAATATAACAAACAAGGAACACTCACCTATTTACGCAAAACAACGTGCAAAATATTCTTCCGGATATTATCCTTAGTCACCGAGAAAACCTAAGATTAAACGATAAAGAATATTGCAGCTCATCTAGCACAAACAATTAGGTGAAATCAAAGAAACTCAACAATTGATGAGTAGAACGTATAAAAAGACTTCAAAGTGAAACGAGGACATTTGGACCCGCGGACAAGAATAATTAGGGTTTCGTAGACCAAACGTAAAACCAAACTAAAGACAAGTCGGAATCCAACTAGATAGGCTAAGAAATACTGTTTTCGGAATCGTTTATATGGTTCAAAATCAGCTCATATTCAAATAGATATTATACACTAAAGGTCTTAATGAAATTCATGAACAAAAGGAGGTCAAAATACCCAGGAAAACCCTAAACCGCTCCTCTTTATTTGGGTAAGAGTAAGTACACATTTGGAGTTTCCAATTGAAGAAGGATCATGTTTTAAGATGGAAAACGGTCATAGTATTTGCCAAACGAAAAATATACAAGTTCAAATAGAAACTTAGCCCTCGAGCGAAAATTTGGGCAGCACGCCCTTTGTATTTACCTATTTCCCAGCCATTTATGGCTTCATTGTTTTCCTCAATCAATTCCAACATTACACACAACATAAATAGCCACTCAATAGGCTCAATGTCATATGATTACCAAATCAAGCTAGGACATGTGCGGAAATGACGTTTAGGTTGGAAAACAAAAGGCAGATTTGCTGTTGCTTAGCGGAACTAACACAACTGAAGCGACACTAGTCGGATTGAGGTGCAATGTACACCGTTTCGAAGCTAAGAGAAAGGGTTACAATGTTGAAGAAGGCCACTCAGTCCAGTTTGCAATGTATCTAGGTCAAATTTACCAAAACAACCCCAGATTTTCCAGTTCGCAGTTCAACTAGCAGTCCTGATTCATTCAATCATATCTCAGCACATACAACTCCAATTCAAGTGATTTCAAAACCATCTGAAAGCTAAGATACTAGGATATATTTCTTAATAAGACATCGACAACCTAATCAGTAGTATTCCCGGTCAAACTAACCAATTACAGAAGCGGATTATCAGTTTCGGACAGAAACAGGGCAGCAGGGGTATTTCGGTCCTTTCACAGGCTACGTTGCTCTGATTGGGTTGAAATTTTGTAGGAAACTATAAAACATCATTCTCTACTAATTCGGCCTTTAACTAGGAGAAATAGTACCAGGAAGAATGGGGTTAATTGAAACCCTAATTCCGAAATTTCCTTTCAAAGTGGAAATTTTCCGCAAATAGCCACAATTTACGCACCCTAGCTTCATTCTAGATTATTCCCAACCATCATCCATGGCCAATCAATATTAAACATATAAAAATAGAAAAATCATGAATAAATAGAAAAATTCACCAATCTCAACCAAAAGTCATGAAATCTTTCACCAAATCACATCTTTGACTAACACAAGCTACCAATTTAACATTAGCAAGACCAAAGAATGAACTCCTTAGCTACTCACCTTGCAACTCAAGAGAAGAGCCAACTAAGCACCTTTGTTTCTCAAACCACTTCACCAACTACCTCAAGACCACTTAGCAAAGGGATTTTATGGAGTGATTTGAAGTTTTATCGGTTTGATTTGAAGATTGGAGCAAGATTATGAAGTAGGAAGTTGGAGGATTTTTTTCTTTTCTTGAGCAAGAGGTTCGGCCAAAGGGGAGCAAAATGTGATGAATTTTTGGTCAAATTTTGATTAAATGGTAAAGTAGGAAAGTTAGTCAAAATCCAAGAATAAATGGCATGGTGACACTTGTCACCTTTTGGCCCTAAAGCTTATCCTTTTTCCCTCTCACACCAACTCATTTAGTAACCTCTAGTTATCTCTTAACACCTGCTAAAATAAATCCGGTATCCAAAACTTAACCTAACTGGCCGAATTTTTCCGAACTTTCCGCCCTAACGGGTCCCACGTCCGGTATACGCTCTTAATTTCTCAAAAACTAACCGATACTAGAAAAATCATCGAAAAACTATATTTACTCATACAAATTACCTCAAAAATTTTTCCTAATAAAGAAAATGCAGAATAACATGCAATTAATTAACATAAAACCTAGAAAATAAGAGAATGTACGGGTTCTCACACCCTCTCCCCCTTAAAGAATTCGCCTATCGAAATTTTTACCTTCAGATGGCTCAGGAGCTTGTTTGTTGTCTAAGGAATATACCCTTGCCGGTACTTTTGTTCGGTTCCCTTTTCATTCGCTGATTTTGGTTTAGTGTCCTCCAGTTGCTGAGTTCTACTTTCACGTGACTGTTTCCTCGGACAGTTGCTAACCTGGTGGTCACCACTCCCGCAAATCAAACATTTCCGCCCTTTCCTCCAACAATCACTCTCAGTGTGATTGGCCTTTCCACAGTAGCCACAAGTCAAGAAGAAGCCAATTGTTGGCTTTTTTGAAAAATCTCCCCATGGCCTACTTGACTTCCTTTTGTAGATCGTTCATCTAACGCCCCTATTGTCCATGGTGGGTGGGACAAAAAGTTCACTTTCTGCACTTTGGAAGGGACTATCGATTCACTTGGTTCCTCAGTCACACTACCAGGTGTACCCCTTTTTCGATTTTGGGAGGCTTTTATCTGTGATTTTGCATTCTCGATTCGTTGGGCTTTCTCAAGGGCCTCCGTAAACGTATTCACTTGAACCGCTGCTAGTGCTTCTTGAATTCCCAGATTCAATCCCTGTATAAATCGTCTTACCCTTCTCGGTTCCGTGGCCACTAATTCGGAAGCAAACTTGGATAGTTTGGTGAACTTCGTTTCATATTCGGCCACACTTAAGGTTCCCTGGCGTAGTCCAATAAACTCATCCTCCCTCCTTTCTTGGACTAAAGGTGGGGGATACTTTTCATTAAATTTCCTTAGGAAGTTAGCCCATGTCCATACAGTTTGTTCTCTTTCCCACTTTGCCTTAATCACGTTCCACCATGCTCGGGCCGGTCCTTCAAAATGAAATACCGCAAAGTTCACTTGCCTTTGTTCGGTATAGTTCAAAGCTGCAAAGATGTTGATCATGGCCTACAGCCACTGTTCGGCTACATCCGGATCAGACCCTCCAAGGAATTTTGGAGGAGCAAACTTCTGAAACCTCTCAAGAGCCCGATCTTCTCCTATTTCAGGGTTCAGAGGTTGATTCACAGGTATTTGACCTTGTTGGTCCACCAACCTTGCTAAGATGTTTGTCATTTGTTGAATTACCGTCGCCATTTGGTCCCCGGCTTCAACCCTCGGTCCTTGCTCTTATGCAGCTGTTGTTTCCCTTTCCTCTCTTGGCTCTTGAGCTCATTTATTCCCACGACCACGTTCACGTCCACGACTACGTCTCCCGCCCTTATATATG
This sequence comes from Coffea eugenioides, assembly GCF_003713205.1. Taxonomy (NCBI): domain Eukaryota; kingdom Viridiplantae; phylum Streptophyta; class Magnoliopsida; order Gentianales; family Rubiaceae; genus Coffea; species Coffea eugenioides. The sequence continues at coordinate 534 of NW_020863435.1, read as the reverse complement.
TTTTCCCTCTCTCTTTTCTTTTCTTTCCCCGCCAAAAAGGTAGTTTAGTGAATAAACACAGTAAATTGACTAAAGTAACAAATTTCAGCATACCAAATACACAATTAAACATATACACACATAACACACCATATATCAGGAAGACAGATGATCAAATACACAAAGGCATGTCAAATTAGACAGATAATCATATGCACAAATACACCAACTAACGTCATGTGTAACAATAATATAAGGGCAAATCAAAAGAAAAGGCGATATCGTCCTAGTTTCAGCTAAATAACCCCGTCCGGTCTCTCACGTCACTTACTATCCAAACTAGATATCCATTGACCTCTTGTGCTCATTCTAGCCAGACAAAGCCTGTTCATGTTCCCAAAATGCAAGTCTCAAGTACCTAGTAGCTAGCATCGCCTCAACTCTGGAGTACTCGGGCACGAGAATCCGAAATAAGATAATTCACATCTCGAGCTGGCCAGTCCCAAGAGTAAACTATCTACAATCGAAATTCCTACCCGACGTACCTATCTATGA
>NW_020863434.1:0-49652 GCF_003713205.1 Coffea eugenioides | reverse complement strand
TGAACCCTAAATTGAAGCAAGATTTTATTCACCCAACCTCCACCTAAAAACCACCACTAGAGAATAACGCACACTTTCCTCCTAGCTAGTAAAGCAATATCCAAAGGTTCTTGAGGGTTTGGGTGTGGTCTTTGAGCAAGATTAAGGCCAAAGGTTGAAACTTTTTCTTCCTCCTTTTGAGCTCCCAAATTCGGCCAAGGTAGAATGAGAGAGTGAGGGAGTCGAAGTTTTTGATTTGTGGTGAAAAGGTAAGAAGAAAGGTAGCTTTTTGGTAGGTGAGAAAGTCAACTTTGACTAGTGGGGGTAATATTGTCATGCCCTACCAATTTCTTTATTGTTTACTACCCTTAAATACTAATCCTCCAAGGTAGTTCCTCTAGCACTACAATTACCCATTCTTATTAGTTTAAAATTAATTCTCTAAATCTCCGATTAGTCGTGCCAGCGCGACTTTTGAAAAATTTAAACGCGTAAACGATAAACGTTTAATTTAAGAAAAATTCATGCTAAAATAATAAAATTAAATAACACCAAATGCAAATAATTTCAAAATAGGCTGAATGAAGAATAAAAATATGATTCCTCACATCCTCTCCTCCTTAAAAGAATTTCCTCCACGAAATTCATACTTTAATTCGAAAATAGGTCTGGATATTTCTCTCAAATCTCTTCTTCTACCTCTCAAGTTGCTTTCTCTATTCCGTGATTCCTTCATATAACTTTTACCAAAGGGATTTGCTTATTCCTCAGCTCTTTTACTTTGCGATCCAAAAGTTTCATTGGTTTCTCCTCATACGTTAGTGTCTAGTCAATCTCGATATTTTCTGGTTGCAGTGCAAATTGGGTGGTTGTTCTAACTTATAGGCCACGTTTCCTACACGTTGGAGAATCTTATAGGGTCCTACAAATTTTGGTTGTAACTTCTTTCCTCTTCCTGCCATCAAACTCGCTTTTAGAGGAGTGATCTTAAGGAAAACTTGATCTCCAACTGCGAACTCCAGATCCTTCTTTCGATTATCTGCATAACTCTTTTGACGGATCTGAGCTGTTTGAATCCTTTGGCGTATCAACTTTATCTTTTCATATGCCTGCTCAATCCATGGTATTGCAGTTGGGTCTAAGATCTTCCTTTCACCTATTTCATCCCAACAAATCAGAGATCTACACTTCCGGCTTTAAAGAGCCTCATAAGCAGCTATTTGAATGGATGAATGGAAGTTATAATTATAAGCAAATTCCACCAATGTTAAGTACTTACTCCAACTTTCTCCAAAATCCAAAATACATTATTTTAACATGTCCTCAAGAGTCTGAATTGTCCTCTCTGACTGTCCATCCGTCTATGGATGGTAGGTAGTACTAAAACTCAATTTAGTTCCTAGCATTTCTTGCATCTTCTGCCAGAATCGAGAAACAAACCGAGGGTCTCGATCAGACACAATACTCACTGGTATTCCATGTAACCTTATAATTTCATCCAAATATAGCTTAGCTAGTCTCTCCAGTGAGTACTTCATACTAATCGGCAGAAAATGAGTAGATTTGCTCAATCTATCCACTATCACCCAAATGGCGTCGTGAGTTCTTTGTGTCCTTCGTAGTCCAGATACAAAATTCGGGGTGATATTTTTCCATTTCCACTCGGGTATCTCCAAAGGCTGCAATAGGCCAGATAGTTTTTGATGCTCGGATTCAACCTGCTGATAAATCAAACAAGTCCAAACATATTGAGCAATTTTCTTTTTGATATTCTCCCACCAATACAAGCTCTTCAAATCTTGGTACATTTTATTTCCTCTAAGATGTACCGTATATTTGGAACGATGAGTTTCGTCTAAGATTTTTCTTTTTAGCCCTTCATCTTTCGGCACTACTATGCGATATCGAAACCTTAGTACACAATTTGATCCCAAATTAAAATCTGACTTTTCTCCTTTTTTAATTTTCTCCAAACACTTTTGTACCTCTGAATCCTTCTCTTGTGCTTCCTTGATACAATATAATAAAGTAGATTTCACAATAATGTTCCCCAGGATTACCTTTCTTAGTTCAAGACGAGGGTTCCAAACATTGATTTCTTCTAACAAGTGCAATTCTTTAATCATCAATCTAGCCACTTGCACTTTACGACTTAAAGCATCTGCTACCACATTAGGTTTTTTCGGGTGATAATTAATCGTACAATCATAATCTTCCATAAAATTCACCCATCTACGTTGTTTCAAATTTAACTCTTTTTGGAAAAACAAATATTTAAGACTCTTGTGGTCTGTAAAAACCTCAAATGTCACCCCATATAGGTAATGTCTCCACTTCATCAATACAAACACTACCGCCGCTAACTCCAAATCATGAGTTGGGTAATTTCTCTCGTGAGGTTTTAACTTTCTAGAGGTATAAGCAATCACCCTCTCATTTTGCATCAATACACACCTCAATCCTTCTTTTGAAGCATCCGTGTAAACCACAAAACTATCTTTCCCATTAGGTAAGGCTAAAACAGGTGCCCTTATCAAACGTCTCTTCAACTCATGAAAACTCTCTTCACACTTAGAACTCCACATAAACTTTCTATTCTTCTTAGTCAACTCAGTCAGGGGTCCCGTAATCTTAGAAAAATCTTTGATAAACCTCCGGTAATACCCCGCTAACCCTAAGAAACTTTCAATTTCAGTAGGGTTTTCCGATTGCTTCCACTTAGAAATTGCTTCAACTTTGGTTAGATCTACCTTAATTCCTTCTTTGGAGATTATGTGACCTATGAAAGTTATTTCCTTCAATCAGAATTCACATTTACTGAACTTAGCATACAATTGATGTTCTCTCAAGGCTTGCAAGATAATTCTCAAATATTTCTCATGATCCTCCAGAGTCTTAGAGTATACCAGTATATCGTCAATAAACACCACCACAAATTGATCTAAATAGGGTTTAAAGATTCAATGCATTAAATATATGAAAGCTGCAGGAGCATTAGTTAATCCAAACGGCATCACCGCAAACTCAAAGTGCCCGTACCTCGAATTAAATGCAGTTTTAGGTATATCTTTTTCCAAAATCCTCAATTGATAATAACCTTGAGATCCAACTTTGAGAATACTACTGCCCCTTGCAATTGATCAAACAATTCATCAATGTGGGGTAAAGAGTACTTGTTTTTAACGGTAACATCATTCAAGTCTTGGTAGTCTATACATAATCTTAAGCTCCCATCATTCTTTTTAACAAATAATACTGGAGCTCCCTATGGAGAATTATTTTATCTTATAAAGTCTCGCTCTAGTAAATCCTACAATTGCAACTTCAGTTCTTTTAATTCAACGAGAGCCATTCTATAAGGTATTTTAGAGATAGGCGCTACCCCTGGAACCACATCAATTTTAAATGCTATCCCTCTTTCCGGTGGCAATGACTCTAGTTCCTCAGGAAACATATCTGGATAGTCCTTTATCACTGGCACATCCTCCAACTTCACCTTATCACTAGGAGTATTTATAAGAAAAGCCAAATATCCTTGACCTCCCTTACTCAACATTTTTCTAATTCGAATTCCTGAAATAAAGGCCGATGAAGCTAGTCTACCCGTTACATCCAATTTTAGGGTTGCCTCTCCCAGAATACATAGCTCTACCGTTTTCATCCTACAATTAAACTGAGCAGGGTAGCCAACTAACCAATCCATACCTAGGATGACATCACACCCCTTAATAGCTAAACCTATCAAATCGGCCAATAATTTTAGCACTCCAACCCATATCTCGCAATTTCTATACACCAAATTGGCAATTAAACTTTGATCTCCAGTAGGCATTTTAACCTCTAAGTCATAGGGTAAGTTGATCGGTCTCACGTCTACCCTACTCATGAATTTAGGGTTTACAAAAGAATGTGTCGCACCAAGGTCAATTAATACTTTAGTTAAACGGTGGAACATAAGAATCATACCTCTAACGATCTCAGTGGAATTGGGAACCTACTGATAATCTAATGCATAAACCCTAATCGGCACCTTGGGTCGACTTCCTCCAACACTAGATTGTTTAGATACCGATATTTCTGGCCGTTGAGTACCACCTCCATCCTTCGGCACACTTGGACATCTTAAGAGCTGATGGTCGGCACTGTCACAATACAGACACTTTTCCGATTTCCTCCAACATTCATTCTCCGTGTGGTTGGGTTTACCACAATAGCCACAAACAACTTGAGGAGCTACAGCCTGTCCACTAGGAGGTGTTCCTCTCGATTGATCTCGTCTACTGTGGTCTCCTCTTGATATAGCCCCTCTTGGTGTTCCAGATGTCTTTACTTATCTTGTTCTTCTTCCTATTTTTGGAGGTGGAGCACCCTTATCCGCTTGTCCAGGAGGGTTATTAGGAGTGCCTCTTTTCTTTGCACGAAAACCTCTAACTTGCAGTTTTGCACTCTCGACTCGCTGCACTTTCTCTAGGGCCTCGGTGAAAGTGGGGATTTGAGCTGCCACTAGCCCCTCTTGAATCTCCACATTTAGCTCTTGTACGGATCGCCTTATCCTTATACTCTCAGTGGCCACTAGCTTCGGAGCAAACCTAGAAAGCTTAGTGAATCGCTCCTCATAGTCAACCACGCTAGAAGTCCCCTGTCTCAACTTTATAAATCCATCCTCCCTTTTCCCTTGAATCATGGGTGAGAGAAACTTCCCATTAAATTCTCTCACAAAATTTTTCCAGGTCCAAGGGGTCTGTGTTTTTTCTCATTTAACCTTAATCACATTCCACCAAGCACGTACCGCACCCTCAAAATTGAAAAACAGCGAAATTCACTCGTCTCTCCTCAGTGTAGTATAAAGCGGCAAAGATGTTAGTCACTATCTCCAGCCAATTCTCCGCTATTTTGGGATCAGGTCCCCAAGAAATTTAGGCGGGGCAAACTTCAAAAATCGCTCCAAGGCTCTATCCTCCCATCTTTCCTGAGCCCCAGGCTGATTAACAGGTCCTGGATCTTGACGCTCTGCTAACTGTTCTAAGATATCAGTCATATGGTTAATAGCAGTAACTACTTGGTTATCCTCTTTGTTTACTTGCCCTTGGCTCGGCCCAGTTGTCGATCATTGATCATCTCCTTGAGTTTGGGGTTGCCTAACCCCACGCCCTCGGCCCCTTCCACTTTTTCGGCCGTCCATAGTCTTAGTAATTTTCTAAAGGCATAGACGTAAGATAAATATGCTTAAGCAGAGTTTAAAATGACACTTTAATTATACAAAATGAAAAATAAATAAGGGAGTGACCAAAATAATTGCAATTATGCATAACCCGTAACATAGATTAGAAATCATAGAGCAACAAAGTCGAGCACATCATAAGTAACATTCAAGTGCTTCAAAAGGTCAGTAGCACAGTTAAGCAAAATACAATGACTTTTGAGCAAGTACCACCCCGACTATCCTAGATAAACACTACTAAAGTAGACTAAATCACTGGTTTAGTGATTGGCGGAGTCAGAAGTCTCTGCTACCTCAATAGGATCATCTTCCTCTTCAGCACTAGGAGTTTCTTCTTCATTTTCCTCGTCGAGTATCTTGCCATTCACTACTTACTTGACCAAAGTAACACACTCAACCATCAGCCACTCAGTCCGGTCTCTAATCTCATGTACTACCCTAGTAAGTCAGCTCTTAACCTCTTGAAGTTGCTCACGAAGAGGCTCAGCCTTTTTCCGCTCCTCAAGTACATCCGTCTCTAGTTCATGAATTCTAGCAGTTTGTGTCGCGCCCCACTTTTTGATGTGGTGTGAAAGTAGTGTGTATGTGAACGTGTGTAAACATGAAAATAAAAGGCCGGGGGATTGTGAAATGCGACGGTTTGGCCAAATAAAGTTCAAAAAGGGTTTTTGAATGGAAAAATGGAGTCGCCACTTGGTATAGAGTTAGGGTGTACCAAGTCACCCAAAAAATGATTTTTTGGAAAGAAAAGTAAACAAACCCTTTTTGAAGAATTTTAGGTCTACGTAACCAAAGCAAGGGATCGGGTGTGACGCCCCGAAAAAAAATGAGTTTGAGAACCCGGAAATTTTCTAATTTTCTAGGGTTTATTTTTTTAAACGCCCGCCTTTTCTACATTTTCTTGATTAGACAAATTCCCCAGATAAAGTTATGAGCAAAGATAGTTTTAAAATGATTTTTCTAGTATCGGTTAGTTTTTGAGAAATTAAAAGCGTATTTTGGACGTGGGACCCGCAAGTGCGGTAAATGCATTATATTTTTGACAACTTGTTGGAATTTTGTATTAAGTGATATTATTTTACAATGTGTTAAGATATTTGTATTGGAGAGACAAAAAGATAAGATTAAAACCCTAAAGGACCATTTGTCACAAAACCATTGGACCTTGACTTTTGACCAAGACTTTTCTAACTTTACTAAAACCAATTTGGACCCAATTTCTCTCCATTTTAGCTTGTCTTGGACGAAATTTTGAGAGAAAAAGAGAGAGAAAATCCATCATCTTGCACTTCAATTTCTTGTCCAAATCTTGAGTTCCAACCGATTAAATTGCAAATCACTCCATAAAACTTGCTAGCTAAGGAAGATTGAAGCTCTTGGTGGAGTTGTTTTGGAAGAAAAATCCCTAAGTCATCACCTTTCTTGATATTTGAAGGTATCATGTCTAGCCATCCTTTCTTTGTTCTTGATTATGCTAAATTAGAGACTTGTGATGGCTAAAGAGATGGTTTTATGGATTATTTCTTGAGTTTTGGTTGAATTGATGAAGTTTTATAATTATTGGGGATTTTTCTCTTTTCATATGGATATGATTATGGGGTCATGTATGATGATTGGAAATGATGTTTAAGGACTCTATGAGGTGGAAAACGTGATTAATTGCAACCAATTTCTGTTTTGGACCAAAAATTGAAAAGTGAGGGTTTTGTGATGAACATTCTGTCCGAATTTTTAGGTCCTAGATAGAGGCCGAATTGGCCTTTTCTTAAAACATTAAATTTGTAGGGAATGACATTTTAAAGGTGCCTACAAAATTTCAGATCAATCGGAGTAGTGTGGGATGAGAAAAGTTGAAATTACTATTGCTGTTCTGGATTACCCGAAATTGGGATTTGCGACTGTAATTGGTTGTTTTGGCTGGAATTGCTTCCGAAAATTGGTTGTTGAGGTCTTCTGATGAAATGTAGCCCTGTTGCTTAGCTTTTATCTGGTTTTGGAATTTCTGGATTTGGAGTTGGAGAGCCTGAGTTAGGATGTTTCCGCTGGAATACGTTCTGTGAATCTGTTTTTGTGATTCTGGTATAGTATCTTGCATTTTTGACCTGGTTACACTCGAAACTGGGTTGAGTGACCTTCTGTAATATTGTAGCCCTATTTCTTAGCTTCGAAACGGTGTATCTTGTACCTTCATCCGACAATCGTAGTACCTTTGGTACCATTACCGTAAAATGACGTCAAAACTGTTTTCTGGTTTTGAACTTAACTTTCATTTCCGGACTTTTCCCTAGTTTGACTTGTACTAGTACTACTTGGAGCTTGCTGATTGGCTATTGGATGAACTTGTTGTTGTGTGTGTACCTTTGGGACTGGCTGAGGAAATAATGAAGCCATGATGGCTGGAAAAGTTAGCAAATTCAGGGAAAGTGCTGTCCGAACTTTGAAGGAACTTGTTTGCATTGAGTTTGTGATCTAAGACTTCGATTTGAGCAAGGCAATGTTATATGCTGGATGATTTCTGTGCCGTGGAGGTGAGTGACCCCAAACTATTGTTAAAGCTTCTTATGAAATGTTTCTTGCATTATTTACTCGACTGCATATCATGCGTGCTTGCATGTGAGTTCATGACATGTTTTGGCTTGAAATGAGTACTTGGGGAGTCTTGTGCTGAACACCAACGTCTCCTCCATTTGTTTATGTTCATGTTCATCTGGAGCTCAAAAAGGGGCTCCCTCTTAATGTTAATGTTAATGTTAAATGATCTGTTTGAGCGTTGGGTGTTCAAGTACTATGATTTCACTGGCTCACGAGAGCAATAAACGGACATTTGATCTCTGAATCATGACATCATCGAAATGATCGAAATGCATTATTGTGAAATATATTTGATTTCTGATTTTACTGGTTACTCGCTGAGATTATAGCTCACCCCAAAAATATTTTATTCCCCTCCACAGGGCTCGTGGCGAAGGAAGGACTTGTAGTACTTGTTCACGTGACTGGATGGCATATATCTTGTATAATTTGGATTTGGAATCATTTTATGTATAGTTGAGAATCGTTTCCGCTTCGCTTATGACATGTAATTATGGGAGACTTGGATGTATATTTGTGGACCATGTGATGTATATTTGAGATTTATATTGTAATTCATTTGAGGATTGTAGTGAACGACTGAGTGTGACGCCCCGTATGATGAAGGGTTTTCATTTTATATATATATCGTTGTTATTCGAGTGGAGTAGCACAGTTTTTAAACTCGGAAAAGAAAAGAAAATTTTGAAAAATTGGCAGGGGCCAAATCCGGCCACAAATCCGGCCAGTTCTTGGCCGAATTACTGGCCGGATTGCTTGAAGGTTTTGAAAAAAAATTGGATCAACTACTGCCTTGAATCCGGCCAAGAATCCGGCCGGAAATCCGGCCAGATTCCGGCCGGATTGTGACGTGTCACAGTCGGTCACCAGCTTTGACCGACTGTTTCCTTTCTTTTTAAACTGTTTTGGCCTCCAAAATATCTCATTTCCTTCCCTGGTTCATCCGAGCTTCATAGAGAGAAAATACTCTTCAATTTTCTAGTTTCAATTTCTACCAAAATCTTATGCTTTCACCGATGGTTTTGGAAAATATTTCACACAAGGGTGCACTATGGTGGTTTAAAGCTTTGGATGGATTGGTTTTTGAAGGGAAGCTCTAAGTTGGTAGCTCTCTTGAATTTGAGGTGAGTTGACTATACAAGTTACTTTTGTTCTAGTATTGGTTATTTAATGGTTTGTAGTGGCCATGTGTGTTATTTTGTGGAGTATTTTATGGGTTTAAGGAAATTATGATGAATTTTTGATTTATTGGGTATTTTTCTGATTTTAAATGATTATGATTAGTTGGCTTGAATTGATGGATTGAAATGGTGTTAAATGAAGTGATTGTGCGTTAATTGTGATCGTTTGCTGAAAATTTACGCTTATGGTATAATTTCTGGTTTTAGGGTTTCAATTTGGGAATTTTTCCAAGGTTGGCTTATGAGCTTCTAATTGGCTCAATTGAGGGGTATTGAGGCCCTAATTGGATATGTTTTATCGTTTACGAATCGTATACGCAATTGTGGTTAATTACTGTATGCTTAGGTATTTGATTGTAGGATGGAAAGGATGAATTTATGGGGAAATGTTGTCCGATTTTGAATAGTGTTGGTTGCCTTAAGTTTCAAGTGAAAGGCTTGGACTTGAATGATGAAATTGTCTTTATTGGACGAGGATTGTGAGCCGTGGAGGTGAGTGACCTTAAACTGTTTCCAACGTTACCTTTGAAATGTTTCTTGCATCGTTTCTTTGATTGCATATCCTGTGTGCCGGCATATAAGTTCTTGACATGTTTTGGCTCAAATGAGTACTTGGAATTCGTGTGCTGGACCCCAACGTCTCCTCCACCGTTTAATGTTCCTGTAGAGCACCAATGGGCTCTTTCTCAATGTTCAATGTAATGTTCACTGTTAAATGATTGTTTGGAGCGTTGGACGTCTAAGTACCATGATTTCACTAGCTCACGAGAGAAATGAAAGTGCATTGATTATTGAAGCATGACATTATTGAAATGAATGATTGTGAAACTGATTTGATAACTGATTTTATTGGTTACTCGCTGAGCTTCTAGCTCACCCCAAAACTGTTTTATTCCCCTCCACAGGGCTCAAGGCGAAGGAAGGGCTTGTAGTGTTTATTCATGGATTATCTCATGTATGGATTGAACTTGGATTTCCTTTTGTGTAATCGCTCATATTGGGATTGTATTGAACGTTTAGTAGTTTTGGACTTCCTCCTGTATCATAGTTGGTATCAAGGATCAGAGTGGCGCAGTGGAAGCGTGGACGCTTCGCTTTTGATATTGATAGTTTGGGAACCTTTGATGTATATTTGATATATATATCATGAAATTCAATTAAGGATTGTAGTGAATGACTGAGTCCCGGCGAGAGTTGGGCAGGCGGCCCGCCGAACCCTCTGGTTCGCCTTAGGGGGAGGTGGGGCCGTTAAACTGAGTCCCGGCGAGAGCTGGGCAGGCGACCCGCCGAACCCTCTGGTTCGCCTTAGGGGGAGGTGGGGCTGTCACAGTTGGTATCAGAGCTTAGGCTTCAGATCTCTGAAGTGTATCCTAGGCTTGAAGTTTAGGATGCCGGACTGTGGGTTTGATTTGACTCTTGAGAGATTTTTGTGGGATGTCTTGACTTGATTGGTACAAGAGGGAATGTCGAGGACGACATTCTTTTAAGGAGGGGAGTTTGTGACGCCCCGAAAAAAAATGAGTTTGAGAACCCGGAAATTTTCTAATTTTCTTGGGTTTATTTTTTTAAACGCCCGCCTTTTCTACATTTTCTTGATTAGAAAAATTCCCCAGATAAAGTTATGAGCAAAGATAGTTTTAAAATGATTTTTCTAGTATCAGTTAGTTTTTGAGAAATTAAAAGCGTTATTTTGGACGTGGGGACCCGCAAGTGCGGTAAATGCATTATATTTTTGACAACTTGTTGGAATTTTGTATTAAGTGATATTATTTTACAATGTGTTAAAGATATTTGTATTGGAGAGACAAAAAGATAAGATTAAAACCCTAAAGGACCATTTGTCACAAAACCATTGGACCTCTACGTTTGACCAAGACTTTTCTAACTTTACTAAAACCAATTTGGACCCAATTTCTCTCCATTTTAGCTTGTCTTGGACGAAATTTTGAGAGAAAAAGAGAGAGAAAATCCATCATCTTGCACTTCAATTTCTTGTCCAAATCTTGAGTTCCAACCGATTAAATTGCAAATCACTCCATAAAACTTGCTAGATAAGGAAGATTGAAGCTCTTGGTGGAGTTGTTTTGGAAGAAAAATCCCTAAGTCATCACCTTTCTTGATATTTGAAGGTATCATGTCTAGCCATCCTTTCTTTGTTCTTGATTATGCTAAATTAGAGACTTGTGATGGCTAAAGAGATGGTTTTATGGATTATTTCTTGAGTTTTGGTTGAATTGATGAAGTTTTATAATTATTGGGGATTTTTCTGTTTTCATATGGATATGATTATGGGGTCATGTATGATGATTGGAAATGATGTTTAAGGACTCTATGAGGTGGAAAACGTGATTAATTGCAACCAATTTCTGTTTTGGACCAAAAATTGAAAAGTGAGGGTTTTGTGATGAACATTCTGTCCGAATTTTTAGGTCCTAGATAGAGGCCGAATTGGCCTTTTCTTAAAACATTAAATTTGTAGGGAATGACATTTTAAAGGTGCCTACAAAATTTCAGATCAATCGGAGTAGTGTGGGATGAGAAAAGTTGAAATTACTATTGCTGTTCTGGATTACCCGAAATTGGGATTTGCGACTGTAATTGGTTGTTTTGGCTGGAATTGCTTCCGAAAATTGGTTGTTGAGGTCTTCTGATGAAATGTAGCCCTGTTGCTTAGCTTTTATCTGGTTTTGGAATTTCTGGATTTGGAGTTGGAGAGCCTGAGTTAGGATGTTTCCGCTGGAATACGTTCTGTGAATCTGTTTTTGTGATTCTGGTATAGTATCTTGCATTTTTGACCTGGTTACACTCGAAACTGGGTTGAGTGACCTTCTGTAATATTGTAGCCCTATTTCTTAGCTTCGAAACGGTGTATCTTGTACCTTCATCCGACAATCGTAGTACCTTTGGTACCATTACCGTAAAATGACGTCAAAACTGTTTTCTGGTTTTGAACTTAACTTTCATTTCCGGACTTTTCCCTAGTTTGACTTGTACTAGTACTACTTGGAGCTTGCTGATTGGCTATTGGATGAACTTGTTGTTGTGTGTGTACCTTTGGGACTGGCTGAGGAAATAATGAAGCCATGATGGCTGGAAAAGTTAGCAAATTCAGGGAAAGTGCTGTCCGAACTTTGAAGGAACTTGTTTGCATTGAGTTTGTGATCTAAGACTTCGATTTGAGCAAGGCAATGTTATATGCTGGATGATTTCTGTGCCGTGGAGGTGAGTGACCCCAAACTATTGTTAAAGCTTCTTATGAAATGTTTCTTGCATTATTTACTCGACTGCATATCATGCGTGCTTGCATGTGAGTTCATGACATGTTTTGGCTTGAAATGAGTACTTGGGGAGTCTTGTGCTGAACACCAACGTCTCCTCCATTTGTTTATGTTCATGTTCATCTGGAGCTCAAAAAGGGGCTCCCTCTTAATGTTAATGTTAATGTTAAATGATCTGTTTGAGCGTTGGGTGTTCAAGTACTATGATTTCACTGGCTCACGAGAGCAATAAACGGACATTTGATCTCTGAATCATGACATCATCGAAATGATCGAAATGCATTATTGTGAAATATATTTGATTTCTGATTTTACTGGTTACTCGCTGAGATTATAGCTCACCCCAAAAATATTTTATTCCCCTCCACAGGGCTCGTGGCGAAGGAAGGACTTGTAGTACTTGTTCACGTGACTGGATGGCATATATCTTGTATAATTTGGATTTGGAATCATTTTATGTATAGTTGAGAATCGTTTCCGCTTCGCTTATGACATGTAATTATGGGAGACTTGGATGTATATTTGTGGACCATGTGATGTATATTTGAGATTTATATTGTAATTCATTTGAGGATTGTAGTGAACGACTGAGTGTGACGCCCCGTATGATGAAGGGTTTTCATTTTATATATATATCGTTGTTATTCGAGTGGAGTAGCACAGTTTTTAAACTCGGAAAAGAAAAGAAAATTTTGAAAAATTGGCAGGGGCCAAATCCGGCCACAAATCCGGCCAGTTCTTGGCCGGATTACTGGCCGGATTGCTTGAAGGTTTTGAAAAAAAATTGGATCAACTACTGCCTTGAATCCGGCCAAGAATCCGGCCGGAAATCCGGCCAGATTCCGGCCGGATTGTGACGTGTCACAGTCGGTCACCAGCTTTGACCGACTGTTTCCTTTCTTTTTAAACTGTTTTGGCCTCCAAAATATCTCATTTCCTTCCCTGGTTCATCCGAGCTTCATAGAGAGAAAATACTCTTCAATTTTCTAGTTTCAATTTCTACCAAAATCTTATGCTTTCACCGATGGTTTTGGAAAATATTTCACACAAGGGTGCACTATGGTGGTTTAAAGCTTTGGATGGATTGGTTTTTGAAGGGAAGCTCTAAGTTGGTAGCTCTCTTGAATTTGAGGTGAGTTGACTATACAAGTTACTTTTGTTCTAGTATTGGTTATTTAATGGTTTGTAGTGGCCATGTGTGTTATTTTGTGGAGTATTTTATGGGTTTAAGGAAATTATGATGAATTTTTGATTTATTGGGTATTTTTCTGATTTTAAATGATTATGATTAGTTGGCTTGAATTGATGGATTGAAATGGTGTTAAATGAAGTGATTGTGCGTTAATTGTGATCGTTTGCTGAAAATTTACGCTTATGGTATAATTTCTGGTTTTAGGGTTTCAATTTGGGAATTTTTCCAAGGTTGGCTTATGAGCTTCTAATTGGCTCAATTGAGGGGTATTGAGGCCCTAATTGGATATGTTTTATCGTTTACGAATCGTATACGCAATTGTGGTTAATTACTGTATGCTTAGGTATTTGATTGTAGGATGGAAAGGATGAATTTATGGGGAAATGTTGTCCGATTTTGAATAGTGTTGGTTGCCTTAAGTTTCAAGTGAAAGGCTTGGACTTGAATGATGAAATTGTCTTTATTGGACGAGGATTGTGAGCCGTGGAGGTGAGTGACCTTAAACTGTTTCCAACGTTACCTTTGAAATGTTTCTTGCATCGTTTCTTTGATTGCATATCCTGTGTGCCGGCATATAAGTTCTTGACATGTTTTGGCTCAAATGAGTACTTGGAATTCGTGTGCTGGACCCCAACGTCTCCTCCACCGTTTAATGTTCCTGTAGAGCACCAATGGGCTCTTTCTCAATGTTCAATGTAATGTTCACTGTTAAATGATTGTTTGGAGCGTTGGACGTCTAAGTACCATGATTTCACTAGCTCACGAGAGAAATGAAAGTGCATTGATTATTGAAGCATGACATTATTGAAATGAATGATTGTGAAACTGATTTGATAACTGATTTTATTGGTTACTCGCTGAGCTTCTAGCTCACCCCAAAACTGTTTTATTCCCCTCCACAGGGCTCAAGGCGAAGGAAGGGCTTGTAGTGTTTATTCATGGATTATCTCATGTATGGATTGAACTTGGATTTCCTTTTGTGTAATCGCTCATATTGGGATTGTATTGAACGTTTAGTAGTTTTGGACTTCCTCCTGTATCATAGTTGGTATCAAGGATCAGAGTGGCGCAGTGGAAGCGTGGACGCTTCGCTTTTGATATTGATAGTTTGGGAACCTTTGATGTATATTTGATATATATATCATGAAATTCAATTAAGGATTGTAGTGAATGACTGAGTCCCGGCGAGAGCTAGGCAGGCGGCCCGCCGAACCCTCTGGTTCGCCTTAGGGGGAGGTGGGGCCGTTAAACTGAGTCCCGGCGAGAGCTGGGCAGGCGACCCGCCGAACCCTCTGGTTCGCCTTGGGGGGAGGTGGGGCTGTCACAGTTGGTATCAGAGCTTAGGCTTCAGATCTCTGAAGTGTATCCTAGGCTTGAAGTTTAGGATGCCGGACTGTGGGTTTGATTTGACTCTTGAGAGATTTTTGCGGGATGTCTTGACTTGATTGGTACAAGAGGGAATGTCGAGGACGACATTCTTTTAAGGAGGGGAGTTTGTGACGCCCCGAAAAAAAATGAGTTTGAGAACCCGGAAATTTTCTAATTTTCTTGGTTTATTTTTTTTTAAACGCCCGCCTTTTCTACATTTTCTTGATTAGAAAAATTCCCCAGATAAAGTTATGAGCAAAGATAGTTTTAAAATGATTTTTCTAGTATCAGTTAGTTTTTGAGAAATTAAAAGCGTATTTTGGACGTGGGACCCGCAAGTGCGGTAAATGCATTATATTTTTGACAACTTGTTGGAATTTTGTATTAAGTGATATTATTTTACAATGTGTTAAGATATTTGTATTGGAGAGACAAAAAGATAAGATTAAAACCCTAAAGGACCATTTGTCACAAAACCATTGGACCTCTACGTTTGACCAAGACTTTTCTAACTTTACTAAAACCAATTTGGACCCAATTTCTCTCCATTTTAGCTTGTCTTGGACGAAATTTTGAGAGAAAAAGAGAGAGAAAATCCATCATCTTGCACTTCAATTTCTTGTCCAAATCTTGAGTTCCAACCGATTAAATTGCAAATCACTCCATAAAACTTGCTAGATAAGGAAGATTGAAGCTCTTGGTGGAGTTGTTTTGGAAGAAAAATCCCTAAGTCATCACCTTTCTTGATATTTGAAGGTATCATGTCTAGCCATCCTTTCTTTGTTCTTGATTATGCTAAATTAGAGACTTGTGATGGCTAAAGAGATGGTTTTATGGATTATTTCTTGAGTTTTGGTTGAATTGATGAAGTTTTATAATTATTGGGGATTTTTCTGTTTTCATATGGATATGATTATGGGGTCATGTATGATGATTGGAAATGATGTTTAAGGACTCTATGAGGTGGAAAACGTGATTAATTGCAACCAATTTCTGTTTTGGACCAAAAATTGAAAAGTGAGGGTTTTGTGATGAACATTCTGTCCGAATTTTTAGGTCCTAGATAGAGGCCGAATTGGCCTTTTCTTAAAACATTAAATTTGTAGGGAATGACATTTTAAAGGTGCCTACAAAATTTCAGATCAATCGGAGTAGTGTGGGATGAGAAAAGTTGAAATTACTATTGCTGTTCTGGATTACCCGAAATTGGGATTTGCGACTGTAATTGGTTGTTTTGGCTGGAATTGCTTCCGAAAATTGGTTGTTGAGGTCTTCTGATGAAATGTAGCCCTGTTGCTTAGCTTTTATCTGGTTTTGGAATTTCTGGATTTGGAGTTGGAGAGCCTGAGTTAGGATGTTTCCGCTGGAATACGTTCTGTGAATCTGTTTTTGTGATTCTGGTATAGTATCTTGCATTTTTGACCTGGTTACACTCGAAACTGGGTTGAATGACCTTCTGGAATATTGTAACCCTATTTCTTAGCTTCGAAACGGTGTATCTTGCACCTTCATCCGACAATCGTCGTGCCTTTGGTACCATTACCGCAAAATGACGTCAAAACTGTTTTCTGGTTTTGAACTTAACTTTCATTTCCGGACTTTTCCCTAGTTTGACTTGTACTAGTACTACTTGGAGCTTGCTGATTGGCTATTGGATGAACTTGTTGTTATGTGTGTACCTTTGGGACTGGCTGAGGAAATAATGAAGCCATGATGGCTGGAAAAGTTAGCAAATTCAGGGGAAGTGCTGTCCGAACTTTGAAGGAACTTGTTTGCATTGAGTTTGTGATCTAAGACTTGGATTTGAGCAAGGCAATGTTATATGCTGGATGATTTCTGAGCCGTGGAGGTGAGTGACCCCAAACTATTGTTAAAGCTTCTTATGAAATGTTTCTTACATTATTTACTCGACTGCATATCATGCGTGCTTGCATGTGAGTTCATGACATGTTTTGGCTTGAAATGAGTACTTGGGGAGCCTTGTGCTGAACACCAACGTCTCCTCCGTTTGTTTATGTTCATGTTCATCTGGAGCTCAAAAAGGGGCTCCCTCTTAATGTTAATGTTAAATGATCTGTTTGAGCGTTGGGTGTTCAAGTACTATGATTTCACTGGCTCACGAGAGCAATAAACGGACATTTGATCTCTGAATCATGACATCATCGAAATGATCGAAATGCATTATTGTGAAATATATTTGATTTCTGATTTTACTGGTTACTCGCTGAGCTTCTAGCTCACCCCAAAAATATTTTATTCCCCTCCACAGGGCTCGTGGCGAAGGAAGGACTTGTAGTACTTGTTCACGTGACTGGATGGCATATATCTTGTATAATTTGGATTTGGAATCATTTTATGTATAGTTGAGAATCGTTTCCGCTTCGCTTATGACATGTAATTATGGGAGACTTGGATGTATATTTGTGGACCATGTGATGTATATTTGAGATTTATATTGTAATTCATTTGAGGATTGTAGTGAACGACTGAGTGTGACGCCCCGTATGATGAAGGGTTTTCATTTTATATATATATCGTTGTTATTCGAGTGGAGTAGCACAGTTTTTAAACTCGGAAAAGAAAAGAAAATTTTGAAAAATTGGCAGGGGCCAAATCCGGCCACAAATCCGGCCAGTTCTTGGCCGAATTACTGGCCGGATTGCTTGAAGGTTTTGAAAAAAAATTGGATCAACTACTGCCTTGAATCCGGCCAAGAATCCGGCCGGAAATCCGGCCAGATTCCGGCCGGATTGTGACGTGTCACAGTCGGTCACCAGCTTTGACCGACTGTTTCCTTTCTTTTTAAACTGTTTTGGCCTCCAAAATATCTCATTTCCTTCCCTGGTTCATCCGAGCTTCATAGAGAGAAAATACTCTTCAATTTTCTAGTTTCAATTTCTACCAAAATCTTATGCTTTCACCGATGGTTTTGGAAAATATTTCACACAAGGGTGCACTATGGTGGTTTAAAGCTTTGGATGGATTGGTTTTTGAAGGGAAGCTCTAAGTTGGTAGCTCTCTTGAATTTGAGGTGAGTTGACTATACAAGTTACTTTTGTTCTAGTATTGGTTATTTAATGGTTTGTAGTGGCCATGTGTGTTATTTTGTGGAGTATTTTATGGGTTTAAGGAAATTATGATGAATTTTTGATTTATTGGGTATTTTTCTGATTTTAAATGATTATGATTAGTTGGCTTGAATTGATGGATTGAAATGGTGTTAAATGAAGTGATTGTGCGTTAATTGTGATCGTTTGCTGAAAATTTACGCTTATGGTATAATTTCTGGTTTTAGGGTTTCAATTTGGGAATTTTTCCAAGGTTGGCTTATGAGCTTCTAATTGGCTCAATTGAGGGGTATTGAGGCCCTAATTGGATATGTTTTATCGTTTACGAATCGTATACGCAATTGTGGTTAATTACTGTATGCTTAGGTATTTGATTGTAGGATGGAAAGGATGAATTTATGGGGAAATGTTGTCCGATTTTGAATAGTGTTGGTTGCCTTAAGTTTCAAGTGAAAGGCTTGGACTTGAATGATGAAATTGTCTTTATTGGACGAGGATTGTGAGCCGTGGAGGTGAGTGACCTTAAACTGTTTCCAACGTTACCTTTGAAATGTTTCTTGCATCGTTTCTTTGATTGCATATCCTGTGTGCCGGCATATAAGTTCTTGACATGTTTTGGCTCAAATGAGTACTTGGAATTCGTGTGCTGGACCCCAACGTCTCCTCCACCGTTTAATGTTCCTGTAGAGCACCAATGGGCTCTTTCTCAATGTTCAATGTAATGTTCACTGTTAAATGATTGTTTGGAGCGTTGGACGTCTAAGTACCATGATTTCACTGGCTCACGAGAGAAATGAAAGTGCATTGATTATTGAAGCATGACATTATTGAAATGAATGATTGTGAAACTGATTTGATAACTGATTTTATTGGTTACTCGCTGAGCTTCTAGCTCACCCCAAAACTGTTTTATTCCCCTCCACAGGGCTCAAGGCGAAGGAAGGGCTTGTAGTGTTTATTCATGGATTATCTCATGTATGGATTGAACTTGGATTTCCTTTTGTGTAATCGCTCATATTGGGATTGTATTGAACGTTTAGTAGTTTTGGACTTCCTCCTGTATCATAGTTGGTATCAAGGATCAGAGTGGCGCAGTGGAAGCGTGGACGCTTCGCTTTTGATATTGATAGTTTGGGAACCTTTGATGTATATTTGATATATATATCATGAAATTCAATTAAGGATTGTAGTGAATGACTGAGTCCCGGCGAGAGCTGGGCAGGCGGCCCGCCGAACCCTCTGGTTCGCCTTAGGGGGAGGTGGGGCCGTTAAACTGAGTCCCGGCGAGAGCTGGGCAGGCGACCCGCCGAACCCTCTGGTTCGCCTTGGGGGGAGGTGGGGCTGTCACAGTTGGTATCAGAGCTTAGGCTTCAGATCTCTGAAGTGTATCCTAGGCTTGAAGTTTAGGATGCCGGACTGTGGGTTTGATTTGACTCTTGAGAGATTTTTGCGGGATGTCTTGACTTGATTGGTACAAGAGGGAATGTCGAGGACGACATTCTTTTAAGGAGGGGAGTTTGTGACGCCCCGAAAAAAAATGAGTTTGAGAACCCGGAAATTTTCTAATTTTCTTGGGTTTATTTTTTTAAACGCCCGCCTTTTCTACATTTTCTTGATTAGAAAAATTCCCCAGATAAAGTTATGAGCAAAGATAGTTTTAAAATGATTTTTCTAGTATCAGTTAGTTTTTGAGAAATTAAAAGCGTATTTTGGACGTGGGACCCGCAAGTGCGGTAAATGCATTATATTTTTGACAACTTGTTGGAATTTTGTATTAAGTGATATTATTTTACAATGTGTTAAGATATTTGTATTGGAGAGACAAAAAGATAAGATTAAAACCCTAAAGGACCATTTGTCACAAAACCATTGGACCTTTACTTTTGACCAAGACTTTTCTAACTTTACTAAAACCAATTTGGACCCAATTTCTCTCCATTTTAGCTTGTCTTGGACGAAATTTTGAGAGAAAAAGAGAGAGAAAATCCATCATCTTGCACTTCAATTTCTTGTCCAAATCTTGAGTTCCAACCGATTAAATTGCAAATCACTCCATAAAACTTGCTAGCTAAGGAAGATTGAAGCTCTTGGTGGAGTTGTTTTGGAAGAAAAATCCCTAAGTCATCACCTTTCTTGATATTTGAAGGTATCATGTCTAGCCATCCTTTCTTTGTTCTTGATTATGCTAAATTAGAGACTTGTGATGGCTAAAGAGATGGTTTTATGGATTATTTCTTGAGTTTTGGTTGAATTGATGAAGTTTTATAATTATTGGGGATTTTTCTGTTTTCATATGGATATGATTATGGGGTCATGTATGATGATTGGAAATGATGTTTAAGGACTCTATGAGGTGGAAAACGTGATTAATTGCAACCAATTTCTGTTTTGGACCAAAAATTGAAAAGTGAGGGTTTTGTGATGAACATTCTGTCCGAATTTTTAGGTCCTAGATAGAGGCCGAATTGGCCTTTTCTTAAAACATTAAATTTGTAGGGAATGACATTTTAAAGGTGCCTACAAAATTTCAGATCAATCGGAGTAGTGTGGGATGAGAAAAGTTGAAATTACTATTGCTGTTCTGGATTACCCGAAATTGGGATTTGCGACTGTAATTGGTTGTTTTGGCTGGAATTGCTTCCGAAAATTGGTTGTTGAGGTCTTCTGATGAAATGTAGCCCTGTTGCTTAGCTTTTATCTGGTTTTGGAATTTCTGGATTTGGAGTTGGAGAGCCTGAGTTAGGATGTTTCCGCTGGAATACGTTCTGTGAATCTGTTTTTGTGATTCTGGTATAGTATCTTGCATTTTTGACCTGGTTACACTCGAAACTGGGTTGAGTGACCTTCTGTAATATTGTAGCCCTATTTCTTAGCTTCGAAACGGTGTATCTTGTACCTTCATCCGACAATCGTAGTACCTTTGGTACCATTACCGTAAAATGACGTCAAAACTGTTTTCTGGTTTTGAACTTAACTTTCATTTCCGGACTTTTCCCTAGTTTGACTTGTACTAGTACTACTTGGAGCTTGCTGATTGGCTATTGGATGAACTTGTTGTTGTGTGTGTACCTTTGGGACTGGCTGAGGAAATAATGAAGCCATGATGGCTGGAAAAGTTAGCAAATTCAGGGAAAGTGCTGTCCGAACTTTGAAGGAACTTGTTTGCATTGAGTTTGTGATCTAAGACTTCGATTTGAGCAAGGCAATGTTATATGCTGGATGATTTCTGTGCCGTGGAGGTGAGTGACCCCAAACTATTGTTAAAGCTTCTTATGAAATGTTTCTTGCATTATTTACTCGACTGCATATCATGCGTGCTTGCATGTGAGTTCATGACATGTTTTGGCTTGAAATGAGTACTTGGGGAGTCTTGTGCTGAACACCAACGTCTCCTCCATTTGTTTATGTTCATGTTCATCTGGAGCTCAAAAAGGGGCTCCCTCTTAATGTTAATGTTAATGTTAAATGATCTGTTTGAGCGTTGGGTGTTCAAGTACTATGATTTCACTGGCTCACGAGAGCAATAAACGGACATTTGATCTCTGAATCATGACATCATCGAAATGATCGAAATGCATTATTGTGAAATATATTTGATTTCTGATTTTACTGGTTACTCGCTGAGATTATAGCTCACCCCAAAAATATTTTATTCCCCTCCACAGGGCTCGTGGCGAAGGAAGGACTTGTAGTACTTGTTCACGTGACTGGATGGCATATATCTTGTATAATTTGGATTTGGAATCATTTTATGTATAGTTGAGAATCGTTTCCGCTTCGCTTATGACATGTAATTATGGGAGACTTGGATGTATATTTGTGGACCATGTGATGTATATTTGAGATTTATATTGTAATTCATTTGAGGATTGTAGTGAACGACTGAGTGTGACGCCCCGTATGATGAAGGGTTTTCATTTTATATATATATCGTTGTTATTCGAGTGGAGTAGCACAGTTTTTAAACTCGGAAAAGAAAAGAAAATTTTGAAAAATTGGCAGGGGCCAAATCCGGCCACAAATCCGGCCAGTTCTTGGCCGGATTACTGGCCGGATTGCTTGAAGGTTTTGAAAAAAAATTGGATCAACTACTGCCTTGAATCCGGCCAAGAATCCGGCCGGAAATCCGGCCAGATTCCGGCCGGATTGTGACGTGTCACAGTCGGTCACCAGCTTTGACCGACTGTTTCCTTTCTTTTTAAACTGTTTTGGCCTCCAAAATATCTCATTTCCTTCCCTGGTTCATCCGAGCTTCATAGAGAGAAAATACTCTTCAATTTTCTAGTTTCAATTTCTACCAAAATCTTATGCTTTCACCGATGGTTTTGGAAAATATTTCACACAAGGGTGCACTATGGTGGTTTAAAGCTTTGGATGGATTGGTTTTTGAAGGGAAGCTCTAAGTTGGTAGCTCTCTTGAATTTGAGGTGAGTTGACTATACAAGTTACTTTTGTTCTAGTATTGGTTATTTAATGGTTTGTAGTGGCCATGTGTGTTATTTTGTGGAGTATTTTATGGGTTTAAGGAAATTATGATGAATTTTTGATTTATTGGGTATTTTTCTGATTTTAAATGATTATGATTAGTTGGCTTGAATTGATGGATTGAAATGGTGTTAAATGAAGTGATTGTGCGTTAATTGTGATCGTTTGCTGAAAATTTACGCTTATGGTATAATTTCTGGTTTTAGGGTTTCAATTTGGGAATTTTTCCAAGGTTGGCTTATGAGCTTCTAATTGGCTCAATTGAGGGGTATTGAGGCCCTAATTGGATATGTTTTATCGTTTACGAATCGTATACGCAATTGTGGTTAATTACTGTATGCTTGGGTATTTGATTGTAGGATGGAAAGGATGAATTTATGGGGAAATGTTGTCCAATTTTGAATAGCGTTGGTTGCCTTAAGTTTCAAGTGAAAGGCTTGGACTTGAATGATGAAATTGTCTTTATTGGACGAGGATTGTGAGCCGTGGAGGTGAGTGACCTTAAACTGTTTCCAACGTTACCTTTGAAATGTTTCTTGCATCGTTTCTTTGATTGCATATCCTGTGTGCCGGCATATAAGTTCTTGACATGTTTTGGCTCAAATGAGTACTTGGAATTCGTGTGCTGGACCCCAACGTCTCCTCCACCGTTTAATGTTCCTGTAGAGCACCAATGGGCTCTTTCTCAATGTTCAATGTAATGTTCACTGTTAAATGATTGTTTGGAGCGTTGGACGTCTAAGTACCATGATTTCACTGGCTCACGAGAGAAATGAAAGTGCATTGATTATTGAAGCATGACATTATTGAAATGAATGATTGTGAAACTGATTTGATAACTGATTTTATTGGTTACTCGCTGAGCTTCTAGCTCACCCCAAAACTGTTTTATTCCCCTCCACAGGGCTCAAGGCGAAGGAAGGGCTTGTAGTGTTTATTCATGGATTATCTCATGTATGGATTGAACTTGGATTTCCTTTGGTGTAATCGCTCATATTGGGATTGTATTGAACGTTTAGTAGTTTTGGACTTCCTCCTGTATCATAGTTGGTATCAAGGATCAGAGTGGCGCAGTGGAAGCGTGGACGCTTCGCTTTTGATATTGATAGTTTGGGAACCTTTGATGTATATTTGATATATATATCATGAAATTCAATTAAGGATTGTAGTGAATGACTGAGTCCCGGCGAGAGCTGGGCAGGCGGCCCGCCGAACCCTCTGGTTCGCCTTAGGGGGAGGTGGGGCCGTTAAACTGAGTCCCGGCGAGAGCTGGGCAGGCGACCCGCCGAACCCTCTGGTTCGCCTTAGGGGGAGGTGGGGCTGTCACAGTTGGTATCAGAGCTTAGGCTTCAGATCTCTGAAGTGTATCCTAGGCTTGAAGTTTAGGATGCCGGACTGTGGGTTTGATTTGACTCTTGAGAGATTTTTGTGGGATGTCTTGACTTGATTGGTACAAGAGGGAATGTCGAGGACGACATTCTTTTAAGGAGGGGAGTTTGTGACGCCCCGAAAAAAAATGAGTTTGAGAACCCGGAAATTTTCTAATTTTCTTGGGTTTATTTTTTTAAACGCCCGCCTTTTCTACATTTTCTTGATTAGAAAAATTCCCCATATAAAGTTATGAGCAAAGATAGTTTTAAAATGATTTTTCTAGTATCAGTTAGTTTTTGAGAAATTAAAAGCGTATTTTGGACGTGGGACCCGCAAGTGCGGTAAATGCATTATATTTTTGAGAACTTGTTGGAATTTTGTATTAAGTGATATTATTTTACAATGTGTTAAGATATTTGTATTGGAGAGACAAAAAGATAAGATTAAAACCCTAAAGGACCATTTGTCACAAAACCATTGGACCTCGACTTTTGACCAAGACTTTTCTAACTTTACTAAAACCAATTTGGACCCAATTTCTCTCCATTTTAGCTTGTCTTGGACGAAATTTTGAGAGAAAAAGAGAGAGAAAATCCATCATCTTGCACTTCAATTTCTTGTCCAAATCTTGAGTTCCAACCGATTAAATTGCAAATCACTCCATAAAACTTGCTAGCTAAGGAAGATTGAAGCTCTTGGTGGAGTTGTTTTGGAAGAAAAATCCCTAAGTCATCACCTTTCTTGATATTTGAAGGTATCATGTCTAGCCATCCTTTCTTTGTTCTTGATTATGCTAAATTAGAGACTTGTGATGGCTAAAGAGATGGTTTTATGGATTATTTCTTGAGTTTTGGTTGAATTGATGAAGTTTTATAATTATTGGGGATTTTTCTGTTTTCATATGGATATGATTATGGGGTCATGTATGATGATTGGAAATGATGTTTAAGGACTCTATGAGGTGGAAAACGTGATTAATTGCAACCAATTTCTGTTTTGGACCAAAAATTGAAAAGTGAGGGTTTTGTGATGAACATTCTGTCCGAATTTTTAGGTCCTAGATAGAGGCCGAATTGGCCTTTTCTTAAAACATTAAATTTGTAGGGAATGACATTTTAAAGGTGCCTACAAAATTTCAGATCAATCGGAGTAGTGTGGGATGAGAAAAGTTGAAATTACTATTGCTGTTCTGGATTACCCGAAATTGGGATTTGCGACTGTAATTGGTTGTTTTGGCTGGAATTGCTTCCGAAAATTGGTTGTTGAGGTCTTCTGATGAAATGTAGCCCTGTTGCTTAGCTTTTATCTGGTTTTGGAATTTCTGGATTTGGAGTTGGAGAGCCTGAGTTAGGATGTTTCCGCTGGAATACGTTCTGTGAATCTGTTTTTGTGATTCTGGTATAGTATCTTGCATTTTTGACCTGGTTACACTCGAAACTGGGTTGAGTGACCTTCTGTAATATTGTAGCCCTATTTCTTAGCTTCGAAACGGTGTATCTTGTACCTTCATCCGACAATCGTAGTACCTTTGGTACCATTACCGTAAAATGACGTCAAAACTGTTTTCTGGTTTTGAACTTAACTTTCATTTCCGGACTTTTCCCTAGTTTGACTTGTACTAGTACTACTTGGAGCTTGCTGATTGGCTATTGGATGAACTTGTTGTTGTGTGTGTACCTTTGGGACTGGCTGAGGAAATAATGAAGCCATGATGGCTGGAAAAGTTAGCAAATTCAGGGAAAGTGCTGTCCGAACTTTGAAGGAACTTGTTTGCATTGAGTTTGTGATCTAAGACTTCGATTTGAGCAAGGCAATGTTATATGCTGGATGATTTCTGTGCCGTGGAGGTGAGTGACCCCAAACTATTGTTAAAGCTTCTTATGAAATGTTTCTTGCATTATTTACTCGACTGCATATCATGTGTGCTTGCATGTGAGTTCATGACATGTTTTGGCTTGAAATGAGTACTTGGGGAGTCTTGTGCTGAACACCAACGTCTCCTCCATTTGTTTATGTTCATGTTCATCTGGAGCTCAAAAAGGGGCTCCCTCTTAATGTTAATGTTAATGTTAAATGATCTGTTTGAGCGTTGGGTGTTCAAGTACTATGATTTCACTGGCTCACGAGAGCAATAAACGGACATTTGATCTCTGAATCATGACATCATCGAAATGATCGAAATGCATTATTGTGAAATATATTTGATTTCTGATTTTACTGGTTACTCGCTGAGCTTCTAGCTCACCCCAAAAATATTTTATTCCCCTCCACAGGGCTCGTGGCGAAGGAAGGACTTGTAGTACTTGTTCACGTGACTGGATGGCATATATCTTGTATAATTTGGATTTGGAATCATTTTATGTATAGTTGAGAATCGTTTCCGCTTCGCTTATGACATGTAATTATAGGAGACTTGGATGTACATTTGTGGACCATGTGATGTATATTTGAGATTTATATTGTAATTCATTTGAGGATTGTAGTGAACGACTGAATCCCGGCGAGAGCTGGGCAGGCGACCCGCCGAACCCTCTGGTTCGCCTTAGGGGGAGGTGGGGCTGTCACATCGGGGGTCACATTTGATAAGTGAGAAGGCAAAGGCAAAGCCTAAGGCACTCCCTTACCCTAGCCAAAGCTAGTTGCATGACTTAGCCCCTCTTTTCCTAATTCTTCTACCCAAAGTATGTTTTGCATGTTGGATATGACTAATGGATATGAAAAAGATGCAATCCTAAATCTAAAATGTCTCGTATGAGGTTTTTTGGTCCCAATCACATGAATTGTGATGGCCAATAAGGAAAACTCTGATAGAGGTCACGGGTAATGCAAATGAAGACCCAAATATGAGTGCAAGTGTGAAAAATGTAAGAGGAATGCAAAATAAGATAGAAATACAAATGTAAGTGCGAGTGTGCAAATGTAGAAAAAGTGCAATGTGTGCAAATGTAAGAAAAGTGCATGTGTGCCAATTGAGAAAATAAAGGTGTTTGTGTGCAAATGGATGAAAATATGGTATAATAGTAGTAAATGCATATAAGTGCAATTGGGTGCAATTTGTGAGATAGAAAATAAATAAGTGATAAGGGAAAGAAGAGATGTGTGTGAACATGGCATGTGGAGTGAGAAAAAATATAAGTAGTGAGAAAATGTAGATAAAAAAATGAAAAAGTGGTATGGTAAAATGGAGATGCATGAACCTAGAGGAGTGCATCAAGTCGGGTACGGGAATGACTTCTATCTTCATGATTTTAATTTTTCCTTTGATTAGAAGGAAGAACTAGCGTGCTAAGGCTATTTTGTAGCCACACTCGCTCGTTTACCTTATCGAAAGGGGACTCTCAAGCAAATGTACCCTATAACTAGCATGAGGATGCAAAAGGCCTAAAATGAAAGGGAAAGGATTGGAGGAGCATGCCAAATGCTAGAAACTAAGAAAAATGCATGAAATGTAGTGAAACATGCAAGTATGAACTAGCGAGGGAAATCCCTAAGGGTCTAGCGTTGGACTAGCCCATATCTGTGAATTCCTACTAGCGTTGGACTAGTGGAAAACGGGACAAAGAGCCACAACTAGCGTTGGACTAGTGTGGTGACGTGCATTCATCCATTACATTCATTTATGCCTATAGAAAGCAAGTAGACATGCCAATCATCTATAAACACGTAGCACATAACACTTAGCATGCTCGACTAAATGCAAGAGCCTAATAAAGCAAATTAACACATAGCAACAAAAACAAGCAATCAATCTAATGAACCTATTACACTTGCTAACTAAAACAAAAGGGGAAGGGGAAAAATGGACAAAATGCTCTCCAAGCCCTATCTATTACAAGCCAAGAGGTGTACACATACCCCATACAGAATAACTTAAATAAAAAAGCAGAAGTAAAATGAAATAAATGAAAGGAATTAAGGAAAGGCAAAGGAAGCAAGTAGACATGCAATTCTCACTTAGCACGTTGGGTCACATAGGGGAGAGACAAAAAGATAAAAGAAGTTATACCTCCCTCGCCGATGGTAATCAAATGAAGTAAAAATGGCTTCAAAACAATAAAAAGGTCAAGGTACCACTTTATTTAAGAAAAATTAAAAGAAATGTGCAAAACAAAGCTCACTTGATCATAAAGTCCCTAAAGTCACGAATTAAGTGCAATTAAACAAAACATGGTAGTTAATTGAAGCAAACCAATAATGAAGTTGCAAGAATTAAAACTACCCAAGGACCAAATTGATGAAATCATTCAATTGATTGGGTCCTAGTGGAACAAGGGGAGACTTAGGGGGCCAAAGTGCAATTGTTTTAGAACATTTCCATGCAAAACTCCATGCAAACTGCTTACGAAGATGTTTCTGCAACACCTACTGCATTTTATTTCCGGCACTTCAAACCCAAAAACCATAGTTTCGATCCAAATTCTTTCAGCCAGGTAACAAAACTTCGACTAAACAACAAGACCCATGACTTCAATATCCAATACGGGCCAAAACACAGAAAGGAAATCACGCAAAAGCTGGAGAAAATTGTGCAGAAATGGTTTAGCAATCACGATTCGTTTCCTTTCAGCAAGCATTCGATGATAGCTTAAACATGAAACTCAAGTGTAAGGACCCAAATACACAAACCAGGCACCAAATCATTCCATTCCTTGCCCTTCACACCAGATTAAACATGAAACTTAAGTGTAAAGACTCGATGATCAGCCATGGAAAAGAAGACAGAATAGAAAATGCAATTTCTTTTGTTCTTTGCTGCGGAATTTTTGCAGTTATGAGTTCGGGTAGATTAAATGCAGAAACATTGCATTAGACTCACCATTCATCTACCAAATGCATACACATTTCCCAAACATCAATCTCAGTAGTGAGGAAACAAAAGAAATACAGCAAAGAAAGCATCCACGTCCACTTAAGATGTTGAACCAAAACATTCGTGGATACATCTCAACTCTCGGGCCATGAAGCAAAGACAGCATTAGACATTTACACAGGGCGTTCCGAGCCAACATTTGACAACCGTGGAGGCTTATACGTAAATATCAACCAAATAGGAAACAAATCATAAGCTTCAAACTAGCCTACGTCTGAACGAGCCAAAGAAGGAAACAGAATTCATTTATTCACGCTGCTGTAACAAACTGAAATCTTTAAACTTGTTGCAGCAGATTTTTCTTTCGGCAACCACAGACCAAGCAAACTGCTGGCCTCCACCGCTAAGTTCCCAAACATTCTCACGACATCTCAGCCAGACGACAGACAAATCAAACATTTCAAACAACAAGAAAAACTTCAGCAGCCGAAAGTGCAGGCCTGCTGCCTTTTACTTCCAAACTCAAATTTCAGACTCCAATACACGAAGTTTGGTCCTAACATTTCTCAATCCAACATCCAAACTTTAAAAAAGGTAACATAACACATAACACACGCAAATAGGGACCAAAGGTACAACCTTCGGCTCGCCAGATTGGAGAAAATCACACTCAAAGTTTTAATGAATCGATCTAAGCAAGATTTCCTTTTTTCTGCAGAAAAACTTCGGACTATGCATTTCTAGATTGAAACATGAGCATACTCATTCGACAACCAAGAACATGCAGCCTGCTAAACCAGATTCCACAACATTTAAGTAAACAAGAAGCCCATGATACAAAACAAATAACAACAAAAAGGCAACAACTTTGGGCTGTATAATGAAAGGGAACGCATGAAACAGCATATGTCTAGCAATCAAATCCACAATGTAAGAGCCCAGAATCTCTAGTTACGCAGACCAGATTTCATATGAAATGAAAAATAGACAAGAGAAAAGGTTGAAGGCTACCTGTTCACCACCTTTGGGTTTGAAGCTTCAGCTTGGGTGTGATGAAGAGATCGACTGCGGATTCTGATGAAGTAGCTACCTGGGTTTCTCTCGGTCTCCCTCTTGGTTGCGGCTTCCTCTTTTGGTCGCTCTCTCCCAAACTCTCAAAGCTCTCCCTTTCCTTTTTTTCACTCAGCCGCCCACTCCAGCTCTCTTTGGTTTTTCTTTTCTCCTGCCCGAAGCCCTTACCCCTTTCCTAGATTTGCAGCTGTCACTCCTCTAGACGAAACTCTCTCCTCTCGGTTTTTTCTCACTATCCCGCAACCGTCATTCTCTCTCCGCTCCCCTTCTTGAACCCTTAGCCTTTTCTTTTATATCCCCTCCAAACCCCTTAAACCTTATCTCAATGATTCTAAAGCAACCTCAGCTCCTCCCCTTATTGTTAGCCGTAGGATTTGCCAGAAAATGGCATATGTTTTTACGCTGCTGCATGCGGCTATATTTCCCTTTTTTTTCTTTTTTTTTAATAATAATTTAACACGATATAAATAACTAATTAAGAAAAATAACTAATGAAGAAAGATTGAATAAAATGAGCGGAACTAGGCATAAAAAGATAAAAATGAAATGCTAATTTTTCTTTCTTTTTCCTTTTTTTTTTCCTTTTTTTTTCCTTTTTCTCTTAAATAGCCCAAAACCCGCAAACGGGTTTCCCCCTTTTTTTTTCATTTTTCATATTTCCCCCAAGAAACATTGAATTTAAATCAAAACAACTAAAGCATAATTTTTGAATGCTTTTCCTTCCTTTTTTTTGAGTAATTCTATGCTAAAACTTAAAAATAAAAATAATAAAATAAAATAAAAAACTAAAAAACTAAACACTAAAAAGTGAATAAACCTAGCGCGAGAAATAAAAACTAAAAAAAAGTAAATGAAATTACATTGAAAATTTGGTGTCTACAGTTTGCCCCTCTTTGTCTGAGTTTTGAAAAAACTTGAGACAAAGATGTAGACACCAAATACTTACCTGTGTTATTTGGCTGTGAACGACTCGAACGATGGGGACTGACCCCTTTTGATGAGATTAACTGGGACGAGAAATTTACAATGGACTGATCTGAACAAAAAATTTAAAACGGGACTGACCCCAAGGAATTTAAAACGGGACTGGCCCGAACAGGAATTTAAAACGGGACTGACCCGAACAGGAATTTAAATGGGATAGACCCATGGGATAGACCCGAACAGAAACGTAAATGAGACCCGGACAAAACGTAAAACGGGAAATAGACCCCACGGGATAGACCCGGAAGTAATTGGATAGACACCCGGAATCAATAAATGTAAACGGGAATACCCCGGACAGAAACGTAAACGGATAGACCCGGACAGCAATGTAACGGGATAGACCCGACAGAAAAGTAACGGGATATGACCCGGACAGCAACGTAAAACGGGAATAGAACCCGAAGAAAATGTAAACGCGATAGACCAGGATCAGAAACGTAAACGGGATAGACCCCAGACAACAATTAAACGGGATAGACCCGAACAGAAATGTAAACGGATTGACCGAAGAATATAAATGGGCTAACCCACGGGATAGACCCGGATGTTAAATGGGATAGACCCACGGATAGACCCGGACAGAAATGTAAACGGGATGGACCCGGACAGAAATGTAAACGGGATAGACCCGAGGGGGTTTAAACAATGAATTGAGTTTTTACCTTGGAGTAGTTCAAATTTTTTGTACCAAGAGGGAGATTTGATCTCTGTGGCTGAAGCGATAGCTGATGTTGTTTCTTGTGATCAAGCTTTGCCAATGACATTATCACTTCGTCTTTGCTTACTGGGGAGCTTTTTCTGACATCAATTTAGGTACGAAAAGGAGAGTGGTTGTTTTCGTTTGTAAATGCAACGTTCCTGCAAGAAAAGAAGAAATAATGGACTTGCCACCATCATTTGATCCGGTTTGCCTTGAGAGTCGTGTAAACATGAGTCTTGTGATGCTTTTGCCTCTGTTCTGCGATGTCTGCCTTAGTCGAACTTGTAATTTTGAAACCTTTCAATTTCTGAGACTGATAAAGTGCGTATTTACCACGTCACCAAATCTATGTAGCAGCTTTGTTGCACTTTACCCACTTTAATAGATGATTGAATCCCCTATCCTTGCACAAACCCTAGGGTTTATCATCCATTCGAATCCAATGGTGAAATAATGATGCATGAAAATTTGTCCTATAAAAATCAATAATATATGCAAGATGATTTCCTATGTCAGGCAAAGATGAGCATGCAAAAGAATGCAGACAATCACAAGCAATCGAACGCAAATAATCAAGAGAAACCAAGAGGTTTATAAAGATACATTTTGCAAAAGAATATTTGTAAAGAAAAATACAAATTTGGCCAACGAATATCATATTCAAACTTTGGATATATTTGCTTCGGAATTCGATACTGGCAGAAGTATCACAATCATGAGGGAAAGTCCAAATGAACCAGGTCACCAACTGTTCCTTCTCGTGTTCGTCTGTTGAGAAAACCTGCCTTGGCACCCTTTCGGATTTTCACCAAGGTTGCCCCCACCCTTTTTGTTTTTGTTTTGTCTTTTTCTCTTTTTTTCCTTCTTTTTTCCTTTCTTTTTCTTTTCTTTTCCCGAGGCACCCTTTCGGGTTTTCACCTAAAGAACAATGAAATACCTCGACCATGATCGACTCAGAAATATGAGTTAAAGGTTTCGGGCATCAGTAAAATGCACTTCCCTTGTAAGATTAGGCGAAAGTTAGCAAACTTTCAAGTAGAAACGCAGCAAGTGACGAAAGCCAGGACTTTGGGCTTTTGTAATGAGGTCAGGTGGGGTGTTTTCAAGAAAAGTTGAGACTTGAAAGCAAATTTCGATGCGAGCTGTGAAATAACCTGAGATTGCACTATTTTGAAATTGTCTCCAATTTTGAACGAAACTGAGGAAATTTTGCCCCAGTTTGATCGGATTTTCTCTTTTTGCATTTTCTTTATTGCACTTTCCTCACTTTTGCATTTTTCTTTAAAAGCTAAATTTGCCCCAGTGTGGGGTTCTTCTTTTTTTCCTTTTCTCTCTCTTTTCCTTTTATCTTTCTTTCAAAAATAACTTTGCCCCAGTGTGGGTTTTCTTTTCTTTTTGATCATCTCTCTTTCAAAATAAATTTGCCCCAGTGTGGGGTTTGCAATTCTCAGGGGTTATCAAACGAAAATTTATCAATTCTGATGGCTCAAAGGGGACAAGTAGGGATAAAATGTTTTAAGTGTAAAAGAAGATGGCCTGACTTGCATTTCGCCATTTGCATGAATTTCTAAAGAAAATTTGCATGATCAAATGGAAAACTTCTTGCACATATCTGAGTTGATGGGTTGAGGGAATGTCCGTCCATCCATTTCTGCCAAAATAAGTACTCCGCCAGGTAATACCTTTTGGACAATGAACGGCCCTTTCTGATTTGGAGCATATTTGCCTCTGTCTTCGTCCTGTCTTGGCAAAATTCGCTTGAGTGCTTTGTATGCTGATGAAACTTCTTGTTGCAGGCCCAGGCCATGCATTTTTGTAACATTTCATGACAAATGCCATTTTTTGGTTGGACTCCCATTAGAGTGTGCAAAGATAGAATTTCTGCTGCTGCAAACGAGACTGCCTCCAACCATCTGTACACTTTGACACATAGTCAAACCCTTAATCATCTCCTTTTCTGCTTTTGTCCAAACGAATGCTGATTTATGTCTTCTTGACCTCATTCTTAGTGCCAAAGTGAACAATTGCTGTGGCTTCTAGGTTTGGTTCGAATTTCTCCTCATGTTGTTCAAGATTTTTGAAAAGAATCAAATATTTTCTCATTATCACTCTCGCTTGGAAATTTGGGTTCCAAAATTCTGAAGTCGTGAGTGAGATAGAGATTGCCATTATTGAATTCCAGAACGGTGATATCCAAAGGGTCAAATAGCTTTATTTTTGGCCATCTGAAAGAATTAACGAATTTGGGATAATAAACAAACAAGTATACAACAAACAAATGAACAAGCAATATGACCGAAATATAAACAAACGAATAAACAAAATAACATGACAAGAATGACTTGTGCATTTTCATAAAACCTTTGATTGAAAGCGGAAATAAAAGGAAAGCAAGTGGAAATGAAAACATTCGCAAACTTTTAGTCAAAAATAAAGATGCTTTCATTAGCTATTTACAGATGCAAAAGCATTTTCAATGAGTTCACATGAATGACAAACCCCTTTAGGTTTACGAAACTCCTTCTGAATGGCAGAAACTCGGCTGTTCAATTGGAAATTGATCCTTCAGGGATGTCGGGAAATTCTGCATCATTTCCAAACACCTCAGCCTCACTTGACGAGATTCTAACAGGCTCCTTAAATTCTGTATTGTCCATAATAACCCCAATGGTGTTATCGTACTCTGGCAGGGGGTTCTTATCCACATTTGGCGCTTGTGCCTCTTTTCTTTTAATTACAATCTCTCCAGCTTCAATCATGTCTTGAATTTTATGCTTGAGTGCTTTACACTTAGCAATCGGATGGTCGGGTTCCCCTGAATGATAAGCACAGACAGCTTGTGGGTTATACCCAACGGGTATGCCATACGGATAGGTTGGAGGGGGAATGATACCTATTTTCCCAGCAGCCTTCAATTGGTCATATAATTGATCCAAAGGCCTGTCGAGATTGGTGAATGTGCGGTTACGTCCCGGGTTGTTGGCTTTAGGGGGCTGAGGATAGTTGTAAACGGGTCTGTTTGGTGGAGGCATTCTTGGATTGAATGGAGGCCGATGACGATTTTGGTGAGGATTTGGTTGAGAAATTTGAAAAGGGGCTAAAGGTGGGTTAGGATAGCTTGGGCGAGGTCGAGGATGAGTGATATTGGTGTGATAAACAGGATGAGGGTTGGAATAATAAGGGTAAGGGTTTGAGTAGGTGGGGTATTGTCGAGGTCTAGGTCTTGGGATAGGGTTTTGATCCCATATGGAAGCAGCTTCCCCCTCTTTCTTTTTAAGTTGCGGGTTCTTCCCACTATTCCCCTGTCCTTGCAAGGCATCCAACTGGGATTTGAGGGCAGAGACATTAACAATCTTCCCAGCTTTCACGAAGTCATCGTACTCCTCAAGTTTATTGACAATGGCAGCGAATGAGCATCCAGTCATGCGAAAAATTTCTTCAAAGTACGGCGGATCATGTGCTTTAATGAAAGTGCGTATGATTTCGTCCTCAGTCATCGGTGGCTCGACTTTTGCAGCTATTTTCCTCCACCTCTTGGCATAAGTCTTGTGATCCTCGGAGGGTTTTCTTTTTGTTCCTTCCAACGTGGTTCGTGTCGGAGCCAACTCGCAGTTATACTCGTATTGCCTTACAAAAGCATTGGACAAGTCAATCCAGGTTTTTACTTCTTCGGGCTTCAAATTTGAGTACCAGTCGAGGGCATCCCCCTCCAGACTTTCGGGAACAACCTTAGAGGCAGGTTCTCGTCGTCTACAGGTTTTCCCAACTTGTTAGCAAACAGTCGGAGGTGTGTTTTGGGATTACCCGTCCCATCGTACTTGTTAAACTTAGGGGTTTTGAACCCCTCAGGCAATTGTACATTTGGAAACAGGCACAGATCATCGTAGTCTAACACCCCTTGTTTGCTTAAACCTTGGCTTTTCCTGATGAACTCATCGAAACGATCCAACCGCTTAAGTAACTTCATATCAACCGGGGCAGACGACTCTCCCATTTCTGGCTTGGGTTGAACAGTGTGCTCCGGCAGGAATGGCTCAGCAGCAGTGTGATAAAAGGTATGTGGCTCGGGTGGTATATTTGAAGTGACGTGAGGTTGTGGACCTCGCATGTGAGTAGAAAAAAATGAAGGATTAGGAGGGTAAGTGTATGGCAAATTTGTGGTGGGATAGGTGAAAATTTCTTCGGGTGGAATAATGAAGGGTGGAGTAAAAGTGGTTTGGGTCGTGGGTATGCCAAATGGCTCTTGTTCAGGCTGCCTAACGGGTATAGGTTCGGGTTGAACTCCGCTGCTGATTAGCTC
The DNA here is from genome assembly GCF_003713205.1 of Coffea eugenioides. Lineage (NCBI taxonomy): Eukaryota > Viridiplantae > Streptophyta > Magnoliopsida > Gentianales > Rubiaceae > Coffea > Coffea eugenioides. The sequence continues at coordinate 14,049 of NW_020863434.1, read as the reverse complement.
GTCAATCAATTTCCTTTGGGCCGCCATCTCGGTAGCCATCTCACCAAACTTAGTAAGCATTTCGGTTAGCTGAACCCCTAAACTCGTAGTTTCAGGTTGAGTGGCAGTAGCAGACCTATCCGATGGTTCCAGTTGTGAACTCATGTTTACACGACTCCTCTGGGCTCGACTACGGGATCGCGTTATGATGGAGCTTCGACGAGAAGCTATGTTTAAATATTACCTGAGAATTTGGAAAGAATTGCCTTTAGATTTAGCCCTCGCTTAGCTATTCCAATAAAGAAAAGGAAAAGAAAAAGACAAGAGTTAGTAAATATCCAAAAAATTCGGATGCATGTCCTATGGGGGAACCCTTTTTGTGCCAAGGGTAAGCCTAAAATGAGAATGCAATCCTCCGGAGCAGGCACTATACAATACCTGATGGATCCAATCAACTTATTGAGTGAGAAATAATAAAAATTGTCCAATTGGAGTGAAAAGGGGACATTTGTCCCAAAAATGAGGACAAAGTCCGAATGGATCGCCTGTTTTGATTGACACACCAGTGATGTGTGAAATATTATACTCTTAAAAGGATTACATGTCTCGACTAATTTATTTAGTAAAACTTGGACTTAAACCCTAAAAGGGAAAAAACAGGTCAAAGGGATTGAGTGAAATTGATGATTTATTCAAAATTGACTAGATCACCTTAAAAAAGGGTAAAATGGTCAAATGCAAAATTTGATTATTTATTCAAAATTGAATGGATAACCCTAAAAATGAATTAAACTAATCAAATGAAGTGAATGAAATCAATTGATCAAGCGGATCGAGTGAAATGATGATTTATTCAAAATCGACCGAATTGCCCTAAAATAGGTAAACTGGTCAAATGGATCGGAAAATTGACCAAATCACCCTAAAAAGGGTAAACTGGTCAAAATGAAATTGAACGAATCTGATGATTTGAATTTATTCAAAATTGATTGAATTGACCTAAGAATGGGTAAATTAATCAAATGAATCGAATGAAATTGGTGATCTTATTCAAGAATCGACTAGATTGCCCTAAAAATGAACAAATTGATAAAATGGACTGGATGAAATCGATGAATCAAATGATCCAATGGACTGAATGGCTTGATGCATTAGTCTATGAGCCTTCTAAAATCAAATTTTGGCCTCAATTTATTTATCGTCTCAATAGCGAGGACTTGTTTGTGAATTTCTTCAAATTAATGTCCTCTTCGCAAGGGATTTTTACCAATTTGATAAAATGGCCAAAAAGTGATATTTAGACGCTCATATTCCAAAGATCGCTCTATGAAAATGATCGGATCCTACCTTACCTTGTGCACTACCCCTTTGGATGGTACAAAATGTAAACGTACAAGTCTCCTTGGATTAAGTATCCGAGACACAAGGTGGCTTATTCCTAACACGGGATCCCCTAAATGGCATTCCCTTCTAGGGTTTATGCATGATGCCATTTATTAAAGCGATGTAAACATGATATGATGACCTAAAGGGACCTTTTATACGCCAAGGTAGGCTTAGAATGCTATGCAATTATTAATCTATGAATGCAATATACCAAAATCTTTAAACGTGCAATAACCTATCTACAAGGGTAGGTTCTAAAAGAAGGTCATGCCAGACCTCTTATTCCTAACGTTTGTGAATGCAAAGGACAAGAAGACAAAAAAAATGTTAGTTCAACACATAATCACATAACACCTTGGGCAATTAGAAGCAAAAAGATAAATAGGGCGGAAGAGGTGGGATCCCTCCCCTCGTGCCTAGTGCTCCTAATCGGGTAGGTCGACTTTGTCCTAAGCACTTCTAATATGGATGCATGAGGTTTGGCTCACTAATGCATCTAGACTCGATAAGGCTTCGGCTCCCAAGCCTTCAGACCTAAAGGCGAAGGGTCATCACTCCCAGGGCCTTTGATCGGTGGCTCGAGTGATCCCTTAGGTAGCGCTATAGGCGCAGGGCACACCATCTGCCTACCCAAGGCAATCGATCCTAATCCTACAAGGAGGTGTGGGATGGCACCCACGAAAAAGGAAAAACAAAGGGTAAATAATTAAAAGCGTATGCACGTATGCTAGTGCTCGTTTGGAGGGGAGGGATCGAGAACCAACGCGAGGCTCTAGGGTAATGTCCCCCACCCAAATGCAATGCAAAGCGCGAGATAAAACAAGTACAACATACATCCAAACAACCAATCATACATACGTGAGTGAGGGAATAGCTTGATACGCGCGCGATGTAAAAAGTCCTAAAAAGGAAAAATGCAACCCTAATATCCAAATGCTATGCATAAAAAAAGGTAGAAAAAAGGAAAAGAATAGCTAAATCAAATGCTTGGACCCACTTAGGAACTCCCCAGTGGAGTCGCCAACTGTCGCGCCCCATTTTTGATGTGGTGTGAAAGTAGTGTGTATGTGAACGTGTGTAAACATGAAAATAAAAGGCCGGGGGATTGTGAAATGCGACGGTCTGGCCAAATAAAGTTCAAAAAGGGTTTTTGAATGGAAAAATGGAGTCGCCACTTGGTATAGAGTTAGGGTGTACCAAGTCACCCAAAAAATGATTTTTTGGAAAGAAAAGTAAACAAACCCTTTTTGAAGAATTTTAGGTCTACGTAACAAAAGCAAGGGATCGGGGGTCACATTTGATAAGTGAGAAGGCAAAGGCAAAGCCTAAGGCACTCCCTTACCCTAGCCAAAGCTAGTTGCATGACTTAGCCCCTCTTTTCCTAATTCTTCTACCCAAAGTATGTTTTGCATGTTGGATATGACTAATGGATATGAAAAAGATGCAATCCTAAATCTAAAATGTCTCGTATGAGGTTTTTTGGTCCCAATCACATGAATTGTGATGGCCAATAAGGAAAACTCTGATAGAGGTCACGGGTAATGCAAATGAAGACCCAAATATGAGTGCAAGTGTGAAAAATGTAAGAGGAATGCAAAATAAGATAGAAATACAAATGTAAGTGCGAGTGTGCAAATGTAGAAAAAGTGCAATGTGTGCAAATGTAAGAAAAGTGCATGTGTGCCAATTGAGAAAATAAAGGTGTTTGTGTGCAAATGGATGAAAATATGGTATAATAGTAGTAAATGCATATAAGTGCAATTGGGTGCAATTTGTGAGATAGAAAATAAATAAGTGATAAGGGAAAGAAGAGATGTGTGTGAACATGGCATGTGGAGTGAGAAAAAATATAAGTAGTGAGAAAATGTAGATAAAAAAATGAAAAAGTGGTATGGTAAAATGGAGATGCATGAACCTAGAGGAGTGCATCAAGTCGGGTACGGGAATGACTTCTATCTTCATGATTTTAATTTTTCCTTTGATTAGAAGGAAGAACTAGCGTGCTAAGGCTATTTTGTAGCCACACTCGCTCGTTTACCTTATCGAAAGGGGACTCTCAAGCAAATGTACCCTATAACTAGCATGAGGATGCAAAAGGCCTAAAATGAAAGGGAAAGGATTGGAGGAGCATGCCAAATGCTAGAAACTAAGAAAAATGCATGAAATGTAGTGAAACATGCAAGTATGAACTAGCGAGGGAAATCCCTAAGGGTCTAGCGTTGGACTAGCCCATATCTGTGAATTCCTACTAGCGTTGGACTAGTGGAAAACGGGACAAAGAGCCACAACTAGCGTTGGACTAGTGTGGTGACGTGCATTCATCCATTACATTCATTTATGCCTATAGAAAGCAAGTAGACATGCCAATCATCTATAAACACGTAGCACATAACACTTAGCATGCTCGACTAAATGCAAGAGCCTAATAAAGCAAATTAACACATAGCAACAAAAACAAGCAATCAATCTAATGAACCTATTACACTTGCTAACTAAAACAAAAGGGGAAGGGGAAAAATGGACAAAATGCTCTCCAAGCCCTATCTATTACAAGCCAAGAGGTGTACACATACCCCATACAGAATAACTTAAATAAAAAAGCAGAAGTAAAATGAAATAAATGAAAGGAATTAAGGAAAGGCAAAGGAAGCAAGTAGACATGCAATTCTCACTTAGCACGTTGGGTCACATAGGGGAGAGACAAAAAGATAAAAGAAGTTATACCTCCCTCGCCGATGGTAATCAAATGAAGTAAAAATGGCTTCAAAACAATAAAAAGGTCAAGGTACCACTTTATTTAAGAAAAATTAAAAGAAATGTGCAAAACAAAGCTCACTTGATCATAAAGTCCCTAAAGTCACGAATTAAGTGCAATTAAACAAAACATGGTAGTTAATTGAAGCAAACCAATAATGAAGTTGCAAGAATTAAAACTACCCAAGGACCAAATTGATGAAATCATTCAATTGATTGGGTCCTAGTGGAACAAGGGGAGACTTAGGGGGCCAAAGTGCAATTGTTTTAGAACATTTCCATGCAAAACTCCATGCAAACTGCTTACGAAGATGTTTCTGCAACACCTACTGCATTTTATTTCCGGCACTTCAAACCCAAAAACCATAGTTTCGATCCAAATTCTTTCAGCCAGGTAACAAAACTTCGACTAAACAACAAGACCCATGACTTCAATATCCAATACGGGCCAAAACACAGAAAGGAAATCACGCAAAAGCTGGAGAAAATTGTGCAGAAATGGTTTAGCAATCACGATTCGTTTCCTTTCAGCAAGCATTCGATGATAGCTTAAACATGAAACTCAAGTGTAAGGACCCAAATACACAAACCAGGCACCAAATCATTCCATTCCTTGCCCTTCACACCAGATTAAACATGAAACTTAAGTGTAAAGACTCGATGATCAGCCATGGAAAAGAAGACAGAATAGAAAATGCAATTTCTTTTGTTCTTTGCTGCGGAATTTTTGCAGTTATGAGTTCGGGTAGATTAAATGCAGAAACATTGCATTAGACTCACCATTCATCTACCAAATGCATACACATTTCCCAAACATCAATCTCAGTAGTGAGGAAACAAAAGAAATACAGCAAAGAAAGCATCCACGTCCACTTAAGATGTTGAACCAAAACATTCGTGGATACATCTCAACTCTCGGGCCATGAAGCAAAGACAGCATTAGACATTTACACAGGGCGTTCCGAGCCAACATTTGACAACCGTGGAGGCTTATACGTAAATATCAACCAAATAGGAAACAAATCATAAGCTTCAAACTAGCCTACGTCTGAACGAGCCAAAGAAGGAAACAGAATTCATTTATTCACGCTGCTGTAACAAACTGAAATCTTTAAACTTGTTGCAGCAGATTTTTCTTTCGGCAACCACAGACCAAGCAAACTGCTGGCCTCCACCGCTAAGTTCCCAAACATTCTCACGACATCTCAGCCAGACGACAGACAAATCAAACATTTCAAACAACAAGAAAAACTTCAGCAGCCGAAAGTGCAGGCCTGCTGCCTTTTACTTCCAAACTCAAATTTCAGACTCCAATACACGAAGTTTGGTCCTAACATTTCTCAATCCAACATCCAAACTTTAAAAAAGGTAACATAACACATAACACACGCAAATAGGGACCAAAGGTACAACCTTCGGCTCGCCAGATTGGAGAAAATCACACTCAAAGTTTTAATGAATCGATCTAAGCAAGATTTCCTTTTTTCTGCAGAAAAACTTCGGACTATGCATTTCTAGATTGAAACATGAGCATACTCATTCGACAACCAAGAACATGCAGCCTGCTAAACCAGATTCCACAACATTTAAGTAAACAAGAAGCCCATGATACAAAACAAATAACAACAAAAAGGCAACAACTTTGGGCTGTATAATGAAAGGGAACGCATGAAACAGCATATGTCTAGCAATCAAATCCACAATGTAAGAGCCCAGAATCTCTAGTTACGCAGACCAGATTTCATATGAAATGAAAAATAGACAAGAGAAAAGGTTGAAGGCTACCTGTTCACCACCTTTGGGTTTGAAGCTTCAGCTTGGGTGTGATGAAGAGATCGACTGCGGATTCTGATGAAGTAGCTACCTGGGTTTCTCTCGGTCTCCCTCTTGGTTGCGGCTTCCTCTTTTGGTCGCTCTCTCCCAAACTCTCAAAGCTCTCCCTTTCCTTTTTTTCACTCAGCCGCCCACTCCAGCTCTCTTTGGTTTTTCTTTTCTCCTGCCCGAAGCCCTTACCCCTTTCCTAGATTTGCAGCTGTCACTCCTCTAGACGAAACTCTCTCCTCTCGGTTTTTTCTCACTATCCCGCAACCGTCATTCTCTCTCCGCTCCCCTTCTTGAACCCTTAGCCTTTTCTTTTATATCCCCTCCAAACCCCTTAAACCTTATCTCAATGATTCTAAAGCAACCTCAGCTCCTCCCCTTATTGTTAGCCGTAGGATTTGCCAGAAAATGGCATATGTTTTTACGCTGCTGCATGCGGCTATATTTCCCTTTTTTTTCTTTTTTTTTAATAATAATTTAACACGATATAAATAACTAATTAAGAAAAATAACTAATGAAGAAAGATTGAATAAAATGAGCGGAACTAGGCATAAAAAGATAAAAATGAAATGCTAATTTTTCTTTCTTTTTCCTTTTTTTTTTCCTTTTTTTTTCCTTTTTCTCTTAAATAGCCCAAAACCCGCAAACGGGTTTCCCCCTTTTTTTTTCATTTTTCATATTTCCCCCAAGAAACATTGAATTTAAATCAAAACAACTAAAGCATAATTTTTGAATGCTTTTCCTTCCTTTTTTTTGAGTAATTCTATGCTAAAACTTAAAAATAAAAATAATAAAATAAAATAAAAAACTAAAAAACTAAACACTAAAAAGTGAATAAACCTAGCGCGAGAAATAAAAACTAAAAAAAAGTAAATGAAATTACATTGAAAATTTGGTGTCTACAGTTTGCCCCTCTTTGTCTGAGTTTTGAAAAAACTTGAGACAAAGATGTAGACACCAAATACTTACCTGTGTTATTTGGCTGTGAACGACTCGAACGATGGGGACTGACCCCTTTTGATGAGATTAACTGGGACGAGAAATTTACAATGGACTGATCTGAACAAAAAATTTAAAACGGGACTGACCCGAACAGGAATTTAAAACGGGACTGACCCGAACAGGAATTTAAATGGGATAGACCCACGGGATAGACCCGGACAGAAATGTAAACGGGATAGACCCACGGGATAGACCCGGACAGAAATGTAAATGGGATAGATCCGGACAGAAATGTAAACGGGATAACCCGGACAGAAACGTAAACGGATAGACCCGGACAGCAATGTAAACGGGATAGACCCGGAGAAATGTAAACGGGATGATAGACCCGGACAAAATGGGATAGACCCGGACAGAAATGTAAATGGGATAGACCCGGACAGAAATGTAAATGATAGACTCACGGGTTTCTGTAAATGGGATAGACTCACGGGATAGACCCGGACAGAAATGTAAATGGGATAGACCCACGGGATAGACCCGGACAGAAATGTAAACGGGATAGACCCGAGGAGGTTTAAACAATGAATTGAGTTTTTACCTAGGAGTAGTTCAAATTTTTTGTACCAAGAGGGAGATTTGATCTCTGTGGCTGAAGCGATAGCTGATGTTGTTTCTTGTGATCAAGCTTTGCCAATGACATTATCACTTCGTCTTTGCTTACTGGGGAGCTTTTTCTGACATCAATTTAGGTGCGAAAAGGAGAGTGGTTGTTTTCGTTTGTAAACGCAACGTTCCTGCAAGAAAAGAAGAACTAAAGGACTTGCCACCATCATTTGATCCGGTTTGCCTTGAGATTCGAGTAATTATGAGTCTTGTGACGCTTTTGCCTCTGTTCTGCGATGTCTGCCTTAGTCGAACTTGTAATTTTGAAACCTTTCAATTTCTGAGACTGATAAAGTACGTATTTACCACGTTACCAAATCTATGTAGCAGCTTTGTTGCACTTTACCCACTTTAATAGATGATTGAATCCCCTATCCTTGCACAAACCCTAGGGTTTATCATCCATTCGAATCCAATGGTGAAATAATGATGCGTGAAAATTTGTCCTATAAAAATCAATAATATATGCAAGATGATTTCCTATGTCAGGCAAAGATGAGCATGCAAAAGAATGCAGACAATCACAAGCAATCGAACGCAAATAATCAAGAGAAACCAAGAGGTTTATAAAGATACATTTTGAAAAAGAATATTTGTAAAGAAAAATACAAATTTGGCCAACGAATATCATATTCAAGACTTTGGATATATTTGCTTCGGAATTCGATACTGGCAGAAGTATCACAATCATGAGGGAAAGTCCAAATGAACCAGGTCACCAGCTGTTCCTTCTCGTGTTCGTCTGTTGAGAAAACCTGCCTTGGCGCCCTTTCGGGTTTTCACCAAGGTTGCCCCCACCCCTTTTGTTTTTGTTTTGTCTTTTTCTCTTTTTTTCCTTCTTTTTTCCTTTCCTTTTCTTTTCTTTTCCGAGGCGCCCTTTCGGGTTTTCACCTAAAGAACAATGAAATACCTCGACCATGATCGACTCAGAAATATGAGTTAAAGGTTTCGGGCATCAGTAAAATGCACTTCCCTTGTAAGATTAGGCGAAAGTTAGCAAACTTTCAAGTAGAAACGCAGCAAGTGACGAAAGCCAGGACTTTGGGCTTTTGTAATGAGGTCAGGTGGGGTGTTTTCAAGAAAAGTTGAGGCTTGAAAGCAAATTTCGATGTGAGGTGTGAAATAACCTGAGATTGCACTATTTTGAAATTGTCTCCAATTTTGAACGAAACTGAGGAAATTTTGCCCCAGTTTGATCGGATTTTCTCTTTTTGCATTTTCTTTATTGCACTTTCCTCACTTTTGCATTTTTCTTTAAAAGCTAAATTTGCCCCAGTGTGGGGTTCTTCTTTTTTTCCTTCTCTCTCTCTTTTCCTTTTATCTTTCTTTCAAAAATAACTTTGCCCCAGTGTGGGTTTTCTTTTCTTTTTGATCATCTCTCTTTCAAAATAAATTTGCCCCAGTGTGGGGTTTGCAATTCTCAGGGGTTATCAAACGAAAATTTATCAATTCTGATGGCTCAAAGGGGACAAGTAGGGATAAAATGTTTTAAGTGTAAAAGAAGATGGCTTGACTTGCATTTCGCCATTTGCATGAATTTCTAAAGAAAATTTGCATGATCAAATGGAAAACTTCTTGCACATATCTGAGTTGATGGGTTGAGGGAATGTTCGCCATCCATTTCTGCCAAAATAAGTGCTCCGCCAGGTAATACCTTTTGGACAATGAACGGCCCTTTCTGATTTGGAGCATATTTGCCTCTGCCTTCGTCCTGTCTTGGCAAAATTCGCTTGAGTGCTTTGTATGCTGATGAAACTTCTTGTTGCAGGCCCAGGCCATGCATTTTTGTAACATTTCATGACAAACGGCATTTTTTGGTTGGACTCCCATTAGAGTGTGCAAAGATAGAATTTCTGCTGCTGCAAACGAGACTGCCTCCAACCATCTGTACACTTTGACACATAGTCAAACCCTTAATCATCTCCTTTTCTGCTTTTGTCCAAACGAATGCTGATTTATGTCTTCTTGACCTCATTCTTAGTGCCAAAGTGAACAATTGCTGTGGCTTCTAGGTTTGGTTCGAATTTCTCCTCATGTTGTTCAAGATTTTGAAAAGAATCAAATATTTTCTCATTATCACTCTCGCTTGGAAATTTGGGTTCCAAAATTCTCAAGTCGTGAGTGAGATAGAGATTGCCATTATTGAATTCCAGAACGGTGATATCCAAAGGGTCAAATAGCTTTATTTTTGGCCATCTGAAAGAATTAACGAATTTGGGATAATAAACAAACAAGTATACAACAAACAAATGAACAAGCAATATGACCGAAATATAAACAAACGAATAAACAAAATAACATGACAAGAATGACTTGTGCATTTTCATAAAACCTTTGATTGAAAGCGGAAATAAAAGGAAAGCAAGTGGAAATGAAAACATTCGCAAACTTTTAGTCAAAAATAAAGATGCTTTCATTAGCTATTTACAGATACAAAAGCATTTTCAATGAGTTCGCATGAATGACAAACCCCTTTAGGTTTACGAAACTCCTTCTGAATGGCAGAAACTCGGCTGTTCAATTGGAAATTGATCCTTCAGGGATGTCGGGAAATTCTGCATTATTTCCAAACACCTCAGCCTCACTTGACGAGTTTCTAACAGGCTCCTTAAATTCTGTATTGTCCATAATAACCCCAATGGTGTTATCGTACTCTGGCAGGGGGTTCTTATCCACATTTGGCGCTTGTGCCTCTTTTCTTTTAATTACAATCTCTCCAGCTTCAATCATGTCTTGAATTTTATGCTTGAGTGTTTTACAAGTCATGGTATTATGCAACAAGTCATGCACTTGACACTCACCAAATTCAAAAGCAAATGAGTAAGAAATTTCTTTAAAATTCCTCGTTGGGATTCCTTTCGAAACCCTCTTGAGCACCTGAAGAAATATAACCAACCATCACTCACGATACCCTAGGTCATTGAGCATACAAAGAAGGAAGTTCATTTGCTAAGAACTTAGGACAACGCCTTCAAAAGTGTTTTACCCCATCGAAAATCGAGATTCAAAATAAAAATTTAAAGTCACAAGAGAACTTGTATCATCCATGAAATCAAGTTTGAAATGAACTATCAATCTCAAAAGAAAGTCGGAAGTTCACGAAAGTTCATTTTATTGGAATCAGAATTTTCCAGCTTTACGCGACAACACTTGAAAATTCATATCTTGAGTTCGGTAAGTCCAAAAATTAGAAAATTTATGCTGTTAGAAACTAGATTCAAAGTACTAAAACTTTCCAGAAGACACATTTCTCAGATTCCAATCAAAAATCATTTGAATATCAGCTCCAACTTACTATTTTATTAAAATGGGGCAAAAACAGTTTTGATTTTCAGTAAAGTTTGAAAATGTGGCAAAATTCACAGGAATTGAATTAGCCTCTAAAATTTATAACAAGATAGAAATTCAAGTCAAGTTTAAAACGCAACAAGCGTAAGTCAATTCGGATTTTCCAACACCAGGATACAATAGCTTTAAGAAAACTAGTTTCTGGCAACCTATTCCGCGAGTTCTCAGTCATAAAGCATTGGCACAGTTTCAAAATCAGAATATAACTAACGCTACACAAGTCGATATTGGAAATGGTTTATGGCGTTGAAAACTAGATTCAAAATTCCATAAATCATCAGAAGAAATCGTGTTCAAACTTGTAAAGATCGAAGACAACCTAAGAGAGGGGGTGAATTAGGTAAATTAAAAACTAATCAGGTTGTGAGACACTTTTTGGCTCAATATGAAATTTACCCTCTTTTATAGATGACCACTCAATGGAACAATTAATAAGAAAGCAAGATTGCTTGTGAGTAGAAGAGATGAGCAATTTATGTTTGCAAGATATTAAGTAAAAGGGAAAGAATAGCAAACCAAATTTCAAACTCCTCTTGAGGTTGAATGTTACTTTAGAGAGCAAGCTTCTTCAAGTTGATCAATTACAACCAATCTTTGTGTACAAAGGAAGGATCACTTTCTCCTTGTCCCAAATCTCATTTGGTCAAGTTAGGAAGTTTTACTATCACTCGGATAACCCTCACAAAACTACACTATTGAAGTAATTTTCTCACACAAGAAAGCTTCTACTTGTTTCGCACAACTAAGAGTACAAATCTTCTTTATAGAGTATGTTCTCGCTAAAATCACTCTTGATCTTTTGTAGTCTCAATGTGCAAAAGTTCTTTGAAAGTTGTTGGGCATGCACTATTTATATGAGACCAAAAAGTGTCCCATTAATGCTTCCAAAGGATAGAAGGCAGCTGAAGAGTCAACTAACTGTTGGGTATATTGGACGTCCGGTCCGTCTGAATTTCGCGTCCGACAGTAGGCAGTGAGTTTGAGAGAAATTCTTTAATTCTATCGGACGTCCAGTGTCTCTGGTACTTACGTCCGAAAGCAGATGATCATTTTGAGAAATCTTCTTTAGCTCTTTCGGACGTCTGGCACCTACAATGCTTTGCGTCCGAAGTTTTGCAAACTCTATCAGACCGGCGATGCTCTGATGCTTAGCATCCGAACGAGGTCAGTGAGCTTAGAAGGAATGTCTTAATTCCTTCGGACGTCTGGTGGTGCAGTTCTTCATACGTCCAAAGTTGCGCAATGATTATCGAATGTCCGATCCAGTCTTTACGAGCGTCCGATAGCTTTTCGCACTCTTTGTCTCCTTCAATTGTACTTAATTTTTGAACCTGGTTTGCTTCATTGCTGAAAAAATCTTTGAGGAGATATTAGTAACATCCATTTGTTTTGTAAACATCAAAAGTTAGGGACTAAGATTAACAATCTCCCCCTTTTTGATGATGACAAAACAATGGACGGAGGAAAAAATAATTGAGTCAAAACCCCCCCTCACTTAATGTATCTAAAAAGTTTTAAGTACACACTCCCCCTCACACATTTACCAGATTACACTTTCTGGCATTCCAACATAATCTTAACATCCATTTCTCTTCATTTTTGTCATCATTAGATGATTTTAAGAACCAATAGCATCAATCCAATATCAGAAATCAAATCCAGTATCCAATCCAATGTACCACAGTATACCAGAAATCCAACATCAATGTTATCAGTAACATATTGATGATCCAACATTATCAGTAACACCCAACATCATCAATAACAGCAATCAATATTAGAGATGCAATTTGATATACCAACGTCCAATATAATATACCAAAATAGCAGAAACACAGTTGACAGTCACAGAGAATTGATATAAAAAATCAGCAATCACAGGTATACCAATCAGTCAGCACTCATTAGCCCAAAAATAAATAGAATTAACCAAATAAAAGTAACATCAACGTTATATATCAAAATATAAAAGTTAACCAAATAAACTACAAACCAACAGAGTTAATCAAATAACCAGAATTCTGAGTACAGGGTACTGGAAATGTCAAAATGCAAAAGATGCAAATGTCTACTATGAAGTGCCATCCTAAAAATAAAGTGCAAATGCCTAAAGGTGCCTAAATGGTGATCTTGGATGATCCAGGTCTCCTTCTTGTTAGGCGAAACTGAGCAGGATCCACTTCTTCTTCTTCAATTTCCTCATCATCATCACTGTCTTCAGTTGCTGGAGCCTTGCCCTTATCTTGTGGTTGAGAACTGGAAGCATGAACTTCTGGAGTGTATTTAGTATGTGGAGTTTGCTCAGTTGGCCTAGTCCTAGGCTTTTGTTGATGCACATTCTCATCTTCTTGAGGAATAGGAGGCACAAGCAAGTCCTTTTGTCAATGAAAGTGGCTTATTGCTCCGGTGACATGGTTATCATCAGATCATCTTCAAGAAGAAAAATATGTTGTTTGAGGTCCTCAAACAAGGAAATGACTTCATGAGTGGATAAGGAAGGTTGAATGGATGATTTTCTGGGATGGATAGTAAATGGCGAAATATATTGAGACTGATCTCGGAGAGTTCTAGGGGTAACAGGAATTTCATGACAACTCTTAGTCCTAGACTCTAAAACAGACTCCTTGTAGCACCAATAACCATCAAAGAATCTCAGATTTTTTCTTTCAAAATAAGCTTTTGAAAAGATGGTGGATGCACCCTCTTTTGGTGACACTCCAGTGAAAGAAATCTTAAAGTGAGCAAAGAATAGATAATGTTTTCCCGCATATGTAATCTGATGTACTAAAGGTTGCATTTTTGGTTTTGGTTTGTGTGTATATTTTGAGTCTGAAGAATTCTAAGGAGGGCTAAGTATAAGATTTGAAGTCTGTTTGTTGTTTTGGCCTAGAAGCTCGGTGTTTGTGTGATTCTGACATGAAACCAGAAACTTGAAACTAATGAACAAATCTGGGTTTGCAAGTTTTTCCCCAGTTCAATTTTTTTTTCTTTTAAGGGCTTGGTATTGTATTTGATGATGGGTTTAGGGAGTTTAACAAGAATTTGAGGACTTTTTGTTGTTTAAGAGTGTAATTAGCTATTGCCGCATGAGGTTCAATAAACATCTCAAAGCCATCCGAAGGTTGCAGGATTTTTTTTATTTCCAGTTTTGC